>NC_091953.1:101436928-101736928 GCF_031021105.1 Erythrolamprus reginae | reverse complement strand
CACTATTAAAAAATACTGAGACCCCACTGGGCCAGCAAAATCAATGTGGATTCTAGACCAAGGACCAGCAGGCTGTTCCCACTCAGCCGGAGTTGTTTTGGGGGGACTGGGTCGTGACTCTTGGCACGGATCACACTTTGAAACCCAATTTTCAATATCAGCATCCAGCCCTGGCCACCATAAATGCCCCCTTGCCAGGCTCTTCATCCTGACAATCCCAGGATGACCCACATGTAACATTTTGAGTACCTTTCCCCTTAGGCTTTTGGGAATGATCACTCTATCCCCCCACAGTAAACAACCTTTTACATACGATAATTCAAGTCTTTTGTTTTTAAAATCACACAATTCAGGTTTCACAACATCATTTTGCCATCCCTTTAGAACACAGTTCACCACTTGTTTAAGGATTTGATCTTGCTGCGTGTGTGCAGCTACCTCTTTTGCTGTGGTTAGTGGGTTTTCCTCGAGTTCTATCATTAACACATCTGTGGAAGGAACAGGGTCTTCCACTAAGTCTGCTATGGGGCATCTGCTTAGGCCGTCTGCATGATTGATTTCCTTCCCCCCCTTGTGGGTGAGCTCATACTGATACCCTGAGAGGAAAAGAGCCCATCTGATTAGTCTTGGAGACATGAAAGGTGGAGTGGGCTTGTTGGGGGCTAGCAGGCCTAGTAAGGGTTTGTGGTCAGTGACTAGCTCAAAGCTTCTTCCAAAAATGTAATTGTGAAACTTCTTTACCCCTGCCACTAATGCTAGAGCCTCCTTGTCTAACTGGCTATAATTCCTTTCTGTGCTGGTCATGGTTCTAGAAAAAAATGCTATTGGGGCCTCTGTCTTATTAGGTAGAACGTGAGCTAGGACTCCTCCTATGCCGTACGGCGAAGCGTCGCACGTGAGCCTAATGGGTAGTGAAGCACTATATTGGACTACTACACTTTTAGAGGTTAATAAATTTTTTATTTGAGAAAAAGCTTCACGTTCAGTTTTCCCCCATGTCCAGCGGGCTTCCTTCTGGAGTAAACGATGGAGAGGCTCTGCTACTGTTGCCTTCTGCTTTAGAAAAACGGAATAAAAATTAAGGAGGCCCAAAAATGCCTGCAACTCATTCTTATCTCGTGGCTCTGGGGCTTCTCTAATTGCTCTCAGCTTCTCTGTTGTGGGGTGGATACCTTCCTTATCTATTTTATATCCTAGGAATTCTATACTGTTGGTTCCCCAGACACATTTATCAGGCTTGATTCTTAAACCTTTGTCCTGTAACCTCTTAAGTACTTCCCTTATTCTTTTGTTTACTTGTTCCTGGTTTTCCCCTGCAATTAAGATGTCATCAAAATATGGAATGGCCCCATTTACCCCTGACAATAGGCGTTCCATAATGCTCTGGAATATTCCTGGGGCTATGCTTACCCCAAACTGTAACCTCGTGCATTTGAAAGCCCCCCTGTGCGTTACAATTGTTTGAGCGTTTGCTGTTTGTTCATCGACCGGAAGTTGCTGGTAAGCTTGCGCCAGGTCGATCTTTGCGAACCTTTTCCCCTCCCCCAGGGAGTGTAGCAGTTGTTGCACAACCGGGATGGGGTAGGGGTGGTGTTGGAGTGCCTTGTTTAGGGTTGATTTGTAATCAGCGCAAACTCTTAAAGAGCCATCTGGCTTCAGAGGGGTAACTATGGGAGTTTCCCATGGCCCCTGCTCCACAGGGACCAAAATACCTTGGCTAATGAGTTTGTCCAGCTGTATATCTAGTTTGGGGAGGAGCGGCAGGGGGACCCTGCGAGGTTTTAGTCTGATCGGTGGGACCTTGGGGTCAATAGAGAAAGATATAGGGGGCCCCTTATACAATCCCAGTGTGGGGCTGAACACTTCAGGGAACTCTTTCACAAAGTTAGGCATATCATAACAGTTTACATTACACACACCCGAAATCTCGATCCCCAGTGGTTCCATCCATGCTAAACCCAGAAGAGAGTGCTTGGCCCCTGTTACAATAAGCATGGGAAGGGTACATTTAACATTCTTGAATGCGATAGGTACATTTGCTGTTCCCAAGACCGAGATTACTCCCCCCTGAAAGTCTCTAATCACCAAAGAGGTTTGATTTAGGTCAGCCTTAGATACATTAGGCATATACAGTTTAAATTTTTCCCAGGGCATGATGGTATATCTAGAGCCCGTATCCAGCTCCATTGAGCAAGGTTGGTTATTGAGTAACAGTGATATAACAATTTTAGCCCCCTTTTTGGTTGCCGTGTTATTCACGGAAAATTGAGAGTTACCTCTATAGTAGTCGCGGTTAGCGGTTGAGTAGTTCCTTTGACCCGCGTTGCGGAATGGTCTCCTTTCTCGCGCTTGGGGGGTCTGGTTTTGAGGTCGCTGGTATTGCGGTGTGGCAAATGTGTCCTCTGGCGCTGTTGCTCTGCATGCGATGGCGATGTGGCCTCTCCGGTTGCAACGGCGGCATGTAGCGTCTCGGAAGGGGCATCGATGGCACTGGTGATTTCCCCGGCAGCCCGCGCAGGGGGCTGGGTGAGTAGCTCTCAGGTGTCTCGGCTGGTCTTGCACCAGGAGGCAGTTGTCTCCGCTGGAACTTTGTTGGCTGGGGTTGTCTGTTTCCACGGCGCTGGGAGACGCGGAGTCGATTTTCGCAATGATTTCTCGCCTTCCGTGCTCTTTCAATTCTCTCGCCGCCGCGTCGGCTGCTTCTGCGGTTTGCGCCAGTTTAATTACGGTTTGTAGAGTCGGCTCTTCTTCGATGAGGAGTTTATTTCTCACCGTGTTGCTTTTCATGCCGAAAACCAGGGCGTCGGTGAGGCGAGCTTCCGGGTCTTTAAACTTGCATTGAGCAAGTACCGTTCGCAGCCGCGTTGTAAACTGGCTGATCGACTCGGTTTCCCTCTGAACCATCATGTGGAATTGATGCCGAAAAACCATGGCTGGTTTGGTCGGCTTGAAGTGGCTCGCCAGTTTTTGTTGTAGGACGTCCCAAGCTGTGGCTCTTGCTTGTTCTGGTTCGGTGAGAGTTTGGGCTAGTCTGCGGATTTCTGCGCCGCAGTAGTTAAGGAAAATAGCCCGTCTGCGATCGGCTTCGGCGTCCTGCATTCCCGCCGCCTCGAGGAAGATCTCGAAGGTGGCCATGTACTCGTCCCATGTCGATTTCTCGGGATCGAAGAGTTCCGGAGCCTGGCCGATCTGGATTTTGTCCATGTTGCACGCGAAGTTTCTTCCGTCCGTTCGTCGCCAGTGAAGTAGACCCAGAGACAGGGTTTGGAGCAATCGGTACTTTTATTCAGCTCAGAGAATAAGTGACAGCTCAGCAAGGTAAAGTGACAATTCAGCGAGTACCGACTGACTCTGGCTGGAGAAACCGCTCCTTTTATATATTTGCGGTTCCCGCCAAAGCCAGAGCCGGCCGCGTCTGAGCCAATCAGGAGCGACTTCCTGCTTGGGCTCAGACAGCGCCGAAAGAGGAACAAACTATTTACAGAGTTACAAGGTAGCCATTACAGGATACAACAATTATCAACACTTTGAATTACATCCCAAAACCAATCAGCAACCAATGCAGGCCACGGAGTGTTGGAGAGACATGGGCATATCTGGGGGGGGGCATGACCGCTCGCGTGACTAAATTTTGCACGATTTAAAGTTTCCAAACAAACTTCAAATATAGTCCCATGTAGAGAGCATTGCAGTAGTTGAACCTCGAGGTGATAAGGGCATGAGTGACTGTGAGTAGAGACTCCCTGTCTAGGTAGGGTCGCAACTTTGCATTGGTTGCCGATCAGTTTCCGGTCACAATTCATAGTGTTGGTTATGACCTATAAAGCCCTTGATGGCACCGGACCAGGATATCTGCAAGACCGCCTTCTGCTACACGAATCCTAGCGGCCAGTTAGGTCCCATAGAGTTGGCCTTCTCCGGGTCCCGTCGACTAAACAATGTCGTCTGGCGGGACCCAGGGGAAGAGCCTTCTCTGTGGCAGCCCCGACCCTCTGGAACCAGCTCCCTGCAGAGATCAGGACTTCCCCCACCCTCCTTGCCTTTCATAAACTTCTTAAAACCCACCTCTGCCATCAGGTATGGGGGAACTGAGACATCCCCCCTTGCCTATGTAGCTGTATGCATAGTTCCCTCTAAGCTGAGCAGTGAACAATCGCTCACTTAAAGATCATCATCAACTCAGAGTTTTCCAAACCTGCCCAGAAGCCGAGAGGTAAAGAGTGAGAGGGAAGGCGAGAGAGAGGAAGAGAGGAAGAGAGAGAAACAGATAGAAAAAAGAGAGGAAAGAAAAGAGAAAGAAAAGGAATGGGAGTAAGGAAGAGAGAAAGAAAATCAAAATCTAGTTTGAAACTAGCTCAACTATTTAAGTGGCATTTTGATATTGATAGAGTTGCCCTATTATGAGCTCACTGTTATAGACACACAGTACAGTATTTTATTTTGAAATTCTCTGAGGCAAAACAGGGTGGGTTTTTTATTTATTTATTTGTTTGTTTGTTTATTTATTTATTATTTCTGTGCCGCCCAGTCCCGAAGGGACTGCCGCTCAGACACTTTACTTTTCCGCCCACCCCAAAAAAAAATTAGAGGGAACACTGGCTGTATGTATTATATGTTTGTGTGTATGCTTTTTTATATACTGGGGTTTTTAGGCTTTTTAATGTAAAATTGTTATTTTAAACTTTAATATTAAATTTATTACTGTATATTGTTTTTATCACTGCTGTGAGCCGCCCCGAGTCTGCGAAGAGGGGTGGCATACAAATCTAATAAATAATAATAATAATAATAATAATAATAATAATAATAATAATAATAACTGGTGCACCAGGCAAACCTGGGCAAACGCCCCCTTCACCACAGCTGAAAGATGATGGTCCAAAGTCAGCTGTGGATCGAGGATGCCCAAGTTGCGGACCCTCTCTGAAGGGGTCAGACGTTATCCCCCCTCCAGAGTAATGGATGTACAGATGGAAGTGTCCTTGGAAGGCAGAACCCACAGCCACTCTGTCTTGTTGGGGTTGAGTCTGAGCCTGTTAAAAAGCTATCCAGACCCTAACAGCCTCCAGACACCAGCCCATCACTTCCACTGCTTTACTGAGTGGACACAGGGTGGAGATGTATAGCTGAGTATATAATACATAATGTGTATATTATAAAATATATAATAACTATCAAAATCATCTTGCCAGGTTGTTACCAGTGGATTCTTGCCAATTCTCTTTATCGCTCTGGAGTTTAGCATGCGCCATAAGAACTGTTTTTAAATGTGCTGGGTATGATTCAGCAAGCGTCAAGAATAGCTCAAGGTCTACATAGAACAGTGTTTCAACTAGTGATAAGTGATGAGCTCTGGCTGGCATTTTTCACATTGCCCATACTAGTCCTACCAATATTGGCTGTTGCTAGTATTTCAAGACAGTGTAAAAGTTGCAATGTATGAACTGTATCCAGGGTACATTATGGTAAGCCTAACCCTGCAGTGAGTTATTTCAAAAGCCCCTGCTTTTTATAATTGAACTGTGATGTCACTATGGGCAAAATTTGCAAAGTGACATAACTGAATATTCTCACATTCTATGAAAGCACATCTTGTCCTTTGCTTGCCAGCAAAAACCAGGACAGTTGGCCTTGATTACTTGTTTTCATCAGTATTGCTACTTTCTGTTTGAGACCAAACTGACTGCAACTTGCTGCTAAACCATTTCTTTTACCAGTAAGGAATAATTAAATTGTTTATTTGCCATCTTCTGCTTATTTGTGCCTTTTTTTAGTTTTGCAGGAGGTATCAAGTTATATCAATTGATTTCACTGGCTATTTTATTTATTTATTCATTCATTCATTCATTCATTCATTTATTTATTTATTGGATTTGTATGCCCCCCCCCTCCGTGAACTCCTATTACCTAGACCAAAACAAATGTTTTTTTCAAATCTTACTATGATTTTCAATAGCTGTAGCTACCAATATGTAAAGGCATTAGCCAGAAATGGACAGATTTGTTTGTCATTTTATCCCCATAAATATCACGCAGAGGGGATTATGCTGAGAAATACTGTTCCACAGTTACTCAGTGACTTTCCATGGTTTAACTTGTAATTAATTTCTTTGCTAGGTGCCTTCTGATACCTGCCATGGTTTTGGAGCAAAGTCAGTATTGATGAGGAATGTTTCATTCCCTTTTGTCTGTAATTTATTTTATTACATTTATTAAATTTATATTAAATATTAAAATATTAAATTTGTTTTATGGTTTTGAGCTTTTCTAGAGTTACTGCAAATTTATTTATTTATTTATTTATTCATCTATCTATTTATTTATTTATTTATTTATGTATTTGTTTGTTTATTTGTTTGTTTATTTATTCTATTTTTATGCCGTCCTTCTCCTTAGACTCAGGGCAGCTTACAACATGTTAGCAATAGCACTTTTTAACAGAGCTGGCATATTGCCCCCACAATCCAGGTCCTCATTTCACCCACTTTGGAAGAATGGAAGCATGAGTCAACCTTGAGATTTGAACCACTGACCTACAGTTCCACAGTCTACAATCTGCTTCAGTGGCCCGCTGTACAGCACTCTACCTGCTGTGCCACCCCGGCTCAATCAGGTGGCATACAAGTTTTACAAATTATTATTAAATTATAATTCAAGAACAGCACATGCTTGAATTGAGCCACATTGGTAAAACATTTTCCCTTTGTTCAGATTTTTAATATTAGTGCCGTAATGCATGTTCAAACATAACCAGGATTTTGAGATGAATCTTTGCTATTTATGTATTCTTTGATCTTCATTTCTGAGACTTAATCCAGATAAAATAGAATTCTGGATGTCACTTTGGATGTCAATGTGGATTTAGCCTGGATCCTCACATTTTCAGTAAAGACAACAAGTGGTCAAAATAGGAAGCACCATATCCAGCCCCGTCCCAGTTAAAAGCGGTGTTCCCCAAGGTAGTGTACTGGGACCAACGCTCTTCATTCTCTACAACAATGACCTTTGTGATTACATCACAAGCAACTGTGTCCTCTTCGCCGATGATGTAAAACTCTTCAACACCACCGATAACACAACTACTCTCCAAAAAGACCTTGACGCTGTTTCTGAGTGGTCTAACACATGGCAACTCCAAATCTCAACTAGCAAATGCTCTGTCCTACACATTGGGAAGAAGAATCTGAACTCCAAATACGAACTGAATAATCAAATTATCACAGATAATCCCCACTCGGGTAAAGACCTTGGTATACTAATAACAAAAGATTTAAGTGCCAAAGCCCACTGCAACAATATAGCCAAGAAGGCTTCAAGAGTTGTAAACCTAATCCTACGTAGCTTCTGCTCTGGCAATCTCACACTACTTACCAGAGCTTACAAAACTTTTGCCAGACCCATCCTCGAATACAGCTCATCTGTTTGGAACCCATATCGCATCTCATACATTAACACCCTTGAAAATGTCCAAAAATACTTCACCAGAAGAGCCCTTCACTCCTCCACTCGAAATAGAATACCCTATGAGACTAGACTTTCAATCCTGGGCCTAGAAAGTTTAGAACTAAGACGCCTTAAACAAGATCTAAGTATTGCCCACAAGATCATATGCTGCAACGTCCTGCCTGTCGGCGACTACTTCAGCTTCAACCACAACAACACAAGAGCACACAACAGATTTAAACTTAATATTAACCGCTCCAAACTTGACTGTAAAAAATATGACTTCAGTAACCGAGTTGTCGAAGCGTGGAACTCATTACCGGACTCCATAGTGTCATCCCCAAACCCCCAACACTTTACCCTTAGATTATCTACGGTTGACCTATCCAGATTCCTAAGAGGTCAGTAAGGGGCAAGTACAAGTGCACTAGAGTGCCTTCTGTCCCCTGTCCTATTGCTCTCCTATATCTCCTATACCTTTCCTCTATTCCTATATCTCTTCTTCTATTCTTTCATTGATATGTTCTATTCCTATATCTTCTTTTCTATTATTTCTTAGATATATTTTACGATGAGTATCTCCTCTATAACCTTCATCATGTATTTTACTATGTGTATATTGATATACTGTATACCCACTAAAACCCTTATTGTGTATTGGACAAAATAAATAAATAAATAAATAAAATAAATAAAAAGATCAGGAGTGCATCTACACAGCTAATGATAAGTGTGATGCTGCCTGTTTCTGCAAATGTCTAAAGTAGGAAATGTGGCGGAATTCAAATGCTTTTATGACCTAAGAGGTCCTCTGTGTCTTGAGGCCAGAGGAGCTGAAGGTTTTGCCTTACACACCTGCTTTCTCTTCTCGTGGCAATTCTCAAGCTTTAGAACTCCTACTAAGTGAGGTCAAGTCAATGCCTCCTCCATTAACCTTCTGCTAGCAGGCAAAACTGTTTTATTTAAGCTGGCCTTTGATGTAGAAGCTGGGGTGGGGGGGTTTGTTCAGTGGGATGGATGCTGTCTCTTTTATTAATGAGTTTTTTCACAGTATTATTATTATTATTACCTGGGCTTTTAATTTGTTTTATATTAATAGTGAGTCTGAGCAGAACATAGTTGGTGGAAAGGCAGGAACAATCAATTCATTAATGTTTATATCTATCTAGATATTTTAAAGCTAAAATGTGCCTGTCGGCATCATAGTAAATTATAATACATTTATAATTATAAATTAAAAGGATTTAGACTAATGCACTATTAAATTATTTTAGACAAATAGGGTCAATTTAATGCATTTTTCTCTTAATACACAAAATCTTTTAAAGGCACATAACCAGTGAACATTAATCAATATTACAAATGCATTCACCTTTCAGTGCCCAATTACTTTTTTCCACACTTATTTGTAAATTCAAGTTTCTTTGTTTTTCATAGTTCTTTATTTCCATCTTGACATAGATAGCTGCCTCTGTAAAGGCTTAATTTGGTGAGTAATAGTTATTATTATTATTATTATTAATAATAATTAGATTTGTATGCCGCCCCTCTCCGTAGACTCGGGGCGGATCACAACAATAACAATAACAATGTAAAAAACAAATCTAATAATTTAAAAAACACTAAAAAACCCATTATTAAAAGCAAACAGAGTTGTCACCTCTAGGAATTTTTAAACTTGTACTTCTTTTCTTTTTGTTTCATCCACAATAATGTATATTTTCTCTTGCCTTTTCTTTTTCAATTCACCATGGTGTTGAATAAAATATACCCTTAGCAAAGCTTTCCTTGTATCCTAAACCCTCCTTACTTTGGTGCCTTTGTTAAGATTATTCTCAAAAAATTCCTTTAAACATCTTTTTTCAATCATTCACTACTGTTTTGTTTTGTAACAATGTATCACTCAATCAATACCTAAAATAATATGTCTTTTTAAAGACACCAAAGTGATCTGAAAAGTGGTCTCCACTTTATAAGAATGAATAGTGAAATTTTAGAAACCCAAATTATCTATTCCTGAAAAATATCCACTTTTAGTAGCGCTATCTCCAGTTCACTGTGTCTTCACTAGATATCTATAATGCCAAACTTTCCGAAACCTAATCTTGTATTTGAAATTTGTACCAAATACATGACCTCGTAATTATTGTTCCAATATTTGACTGGTATGAAAGTGTTTGAAGTGACACAAAAGGAATAATCTATAGTGAATCTCATAGAGAGCTGCAAGCTCTAGTAGGTTTGAGATCTCCCTTTGAAGATGCATTGCTCTGATCTTTAAAAGAAACTTTGCAAAGGGAAAGTCGGTCTTTGCAAATCCTCTGCTAAGTCTTCTTTTCTAAATCAATATCCAACAGCATCCAAAACTCCTCCATTCTTTCTGCAAGAATTTTGTAACAATCCACACACCCCTTCTTTGTATGGTGTTTCCCTGAGTGATTTCATTTCCTAACAGAATATTCGAGTGAAAGGAAGATAAATAAGCATTCAGGTACTTTATATTGTTGTCTGTAAGCAGCGGGACTAAACTCTTGCAAAAGGTAAACTAAATCTTAAAGCGTTGTTATTTCTCACTCTTCTTCTGTAGTCCAACCCAATGCAATGGTAGAAAAATTTATATAAAAGACCTCAGGTCTTTGATTCTCTGTCTGTCAGCAGGATAACTGATAGAATAGGAAAGGATGAAAACTAGGAATGACCCTCCATCATGCAAACAGGATCCACAAAGCTTTCAGCATATGCAATTTATTTATTCTAATGAATTTGGAAGCTTAATACAAACATCAATTTACCTTGGTTGGCAATTTGATCAAGGCATCAGTTTTAAGGCACTCATTGAATTCCCAAGGGACCGTCTATCTAGGCATTCGCTTTGGCAGGAAAAACACTTTAATACAAATCCGTTCACCAAGAGAAGGCAAATCACTCCCCCAAACTCTTTGCCCGCTTCTCTGGCGATTGTGTTTAGCCCACACATTTTCCACTTTCAGAAAAAGAATAAAGACCTTCCCCTTCTATTAGGCCCAGTTATTTTAATACTACTAATCTGTTTCCATTTTGTTTTCAACTTTTCACATTATATTTCAGAGTGTTACAAATGCCCAGTGGGGAGAAGCCAGGCTCCAAATCAAATAATAAATAAAACTAAATGAAACATATTTTAAGACTGGTACAAGTTGGCAGCAATCACTATATCTTGGGGTATGAATGATTCAAATGCTTCTGCTGAACCGGGAGAGGCAGCAATCAGGAAATATTCTCACCGTCTTCAGTGATATGATGAGTGGTACATAATTTTATCATCCAGGCAGAGAACAAGGCCAATGTTTTAGTTGAAACCTAATTGAGACTGGTGGCAAGCGCCCGCTGAGCTTGTAATGGGAACCTAAATTAATTGACCCTGGAGAATGCAACTCTCCATCTTTTGTCTGATTAGATCTCAGCTTCATTCACTGCTATCAATACTGGAAAGGAATCGGTACGGTTTAGCCATTTGTGTTTATTGTGAAAGAAGTTACTAAACAAAAAAAAAATACTGACAGAACAACCATTATGGTTTGTGATCATGTTATCTTTTTGCGACAGCAGCACTGTGTAGAAGGGTCTAACAAAGCCACATTATCTGAATAGCATAAGGTACAAATACTGGTCTTTTGTCTCTAAGCTGGATATTCTAGAAATATGCTCTTTCTTTTCTATTCTTAGATGACTGGGACAGAAATCTTATATCATAAAATAGATTCTGATTAATTAGGACCAGAATAAATTAAAATGAAATGAAAAGACTACAGTACAATGAAAACCTGAAAATGAAATGAAGCCTCAAGCAGCATTAAAAGAAAACTGCCTCTATTTTCAGTTTAAAATAGCAGTGGAAAACTAATTTGAAGCTCATAATTGAAGGGCCTCCGTGCTAAAGACAAAGAGACATGGGGAATATAACCTGCTGCCAACATATGATCACTGATGCTGATTTAGTTGTTCTCTATTATATAGAACAATTAGACCTTAAAATGGTTTTAAAATCAGAATACAGTGTTCCCTCAATTTTCGCGGGAGATGCGTTCCGAGACCACCAGCAAAAGTCGAATTACCGCGAAGTAGAGATGCGGAAGTAAATACACTATTTTTGGCTATGAACAGTATCACAAGCCTTCCCTTAACACTTCAAAACCCCTAAATTACAATTTCCCATTCCCTTAGCAACCACTTAGATTATTACTCACCATGTTTATTTATTAAAGTTTACAGTATTTTTAAAAAATATTTATTAAAGGCGGACGAAAGTTTGGCGATGACATATGACATCATCGGGTGAGAAAAACCATGGTATAAGGGAAAAAAACCACAAAGTATTTTTTAATTAATATTTTTGAAAAACCGTGGTATAGACTTTTCGCGAAGTTCGAACCCGCGAAAATCGAGGGAACACTGTACAGTCATATTGGAGAGTGAAGTCATACTAGACTAGATGTTAGACTTTTCCTTTCCAGAAATGATCTCTCTGGAAAATCTTTAAAATAGTCTTCATTGGTATCCTTATGCCTGTTTAAAGCACTATTTCTCAATCATGACAATATTCAGATGTGTGGACTTCAACTCCCAGAATTTTTCAGTCAGTCCAGGGTTGGCTCTTGACCTAACAACATTTGTGCCTGGAAGAACTGTGGCTTTCAGCTGGAATCCCATATTCAATTCGTAGCTCTCAGTAGCAATAGCTGCCTCAATATATAATGTCAAAGGTTGTTTTTATGAAGAATCCTCCCACATTGTTCATCTCCAGCTCTGCAATCCTTTTCTGTGATAGGACTGCATGGCTGTAGCTTTGTTGCTTGTATCTTTACAATTTGTATTGATTAGTTCCTGGTATGATTTGATTGCTTATTTGTACCTGGACTATCGTTAAGTGTTGTATCTTATGATTCTTGACAAGTGGGTCTTTTCCTTTATGTACACTGAGAGCATCTGCACCAAGACAAATTCCCTGGGTGTCCAATCACACTTGGCCAATAAAAATTCTATTCTATTCTATATTGAATCAGCTCCCCCAGAGATTCACACTGCCCCCACCCTCCTTGCCTTCTGCAAGAGTCCTAAGACTCATTCACGCTGCCAGGCTTGGGGCAATTAGATTTTAGTTCCTGGCCGACGAATGGTATGTATGGTTATTGTTTGAATGGGTATGATTGATTTTTATTAACATTTTAGACTTGTTTAATTGGATTTAGCCTATTGTATTCTATTGCTTCTTTCATAAATAAATAAATAAATAAATAAATAAATAAATAAATAAATAAACAAACAAACAAACAAACAAACAAACAAACAAACAAACAAATAAATAAATAAATAAATAAATAAATAAATGTTACAAAACTGAAATTCAACTTCTGAGAAGTTCCTCCTCTCAGTATTTCTATTATTTCCACATTCAGAATAGTTTACATGAATAATTTTTAGGTATCTGAAAAATATATAATGATCCAGCAGAGTTAAGAATTCAGAACCAATGTCAAAAATAGGATGATATGTCAAAGTCCTTGTCTTGGGAAAACTATTCAAATTACAGGAAATCTTCAGTTTAATTAAGAACCTAAGAACATAAGAAGGGTAGTGATGGGCGAACCCAACGGTGTTCGGGTTCGGCAAGTTCGAACCGAACTCGAACCCGAATGGGGAATCCCTCCCATGAAGAGATTCCGGGCGCAGAGCTTTGACATCACCGGAAGGTTGCTAAGGACGCCAAGATGATCACTTCCTGGATTCCATGGAATCCAGGAAGTGATCACCTTGGCGTCCTTAGCAACCTGCCGGTACCATCAAAGCTCCGAACGCCGAACATGACCCCGAGCTTTGCCCGAACTTTGGAAAAATTTCAGGTTCATATTCGGCATACCAAACACCGCAAAATTTGGTACAGATCCGAATTGTGCGAGTTCAGTTCGCCCATCACTAAAGATGAGCCATGCTGAATCGGGCCAAAGCCCATCGAGTGCAGCATTCTGTCACACAGTGTTGAGGGGTGGGCTGCTGCTCAGACTGGGGGGTGCGCAGGGGGTAGGAAAAATGGAGCTCCACCCCAGAGCACCCAATTTGCACTGAAAGATGTTGAAAAAAATTGCAGGGCATCCTGTATAAGCCATGCCTACAGTGTGGTAGTAAAAACTTTGGTAACCCTTCACTGACAGTGTCCCATCAATTGTACATGGAGATCTTGAGCAGAAAGAGAAGGCAAAACCCTCCCTTTCCCTTGACCCCCAACAAATGGTACCCAAGGGAATCCTTCCTGCCTCAACCAACATAGAGGTGGCACTTGGACCATTATTTCTGTATTTACCAACTGGATACAACATGTTCTTTTGGGCATTACCTCAAAATAATGAATAAAATATCATATCTAAGTAGTCTAAATGATTCACATAAATTCCATCAATTGATGTGATTTGTGTAATGAGGTCATTACTGAAATTGATGCAAATTGATGTAAATGACATACATTTAGAGTTTGGTTTTAAATAAGCCTCTCCCCTATAAATGCATCATTAAATTGAGGTTTTACTAGATCTGATATGAAATAATGAGTGAGAGCTTGTAAAGACAGCTACACAACTTTCAGTGTTGAAATAGCATTTGTAATAAAAACAGCAATATTTCTAACCACTGAAAATATATCTGTATTTCTTGCCTTGTTTTTCATGATTCCCTCACAGAATTATTTATTTATTTATTAATCAGATTTGTATGCCGCCCCTCTCCTCAGACTCGGGGTAGCTCACAGCAACAGTAATACAATGTGAACAAATCTAATATTTAAGTTAATTTAAAAACCCAATTTAGAAACCAATCATACATACTAACATACCATGCATAAATTTTATAAGCCTAGGGGGAGGGAAAGTCTCAATTCCCCCATGCCTGACGACAGAGGTGGGTTTTAAGAAGCTTACGAAAGGCAAGGAGGGTGGGGGCAACTCTGATATCTGGGGGGAGTTGGTTCCAAAGGGTCAGGGCCGCCACAGAGAAGGCTCTTCCCCTGGGTCCCGCCAAACGACATTGTTTAGTTGACAGGACCCAGAGAAGGCCAACTCTGTGGAACCTAACTGGTCGCTGGGATTCGTGTGGCAGAAGGCGGAGTAGAGAATGGAGTGGTACTGAAATTAATGATCCATTGGGTATCAGGCACAAACAAATCGGTATTACCAGTTAGGTTGCTCCATTCTAGAAGATGTATTCAACTTTATACATAAGAATCTGGTCAATTAAAATTGAGCACTAAATTAGCATCAGATAAGAACAAAATTTAAGAAGGACTAGACCTAGAATGCTTGTGGAAATGCAATGATTCTAAACTGATGATGAGTTTAACTCCACCCTCCCACTCTGCCTGTTTTTCTGCTAAATTGGATGACATAGAATCATTAAAAGAAAAGTTGATGCTTAGAATCTTAATTTGTTCAAGCCTTAAATCCTATAACACACTTATGTGGTTTACCAATTTTTTTTAATTCCTTGAATCAGGAATTAAAAACAAATTACTTAATCATAAACAATTTTGTTTTTGTTGCACATGGATCTTTTAATGATATAATTCACCTTAGAAATACTCAAACAAAAGAATCCTATGATGCCTGCAAAAATAATTATTTTATCATGGGGAAAAATTGTGGTCTATAATTCAATTTAAGCTTGTGCCACAAATTTGTTAGCTTCTAATGTGCAATAATATTTTCTTTTGTTTTGACTAAAAGAGGTAACTATAACTACTCTTCTGGAATGAAAGAGTCAATACATTAACAAGACAAAATATGATTTCAGCAAGACAGCTATAGAACGTTATGTGCATTTTTCATTTAATTTGAAAAGAAAGATTAAGGTGAAGTAATAAACCTGTAGCTGATGGATAGAAGCAGAGATGGAGAAAATATGTTATTACAATCCAAGAAAATACAAGAAGCAGTTAGGTATAGAGTAGTCATTGTGAGCTTATGGTACGGGTGCCACAAGTGGCACATGGAATCATATCTGCTGGCATATGAGATGTTGACCTAGCTCAGTTTCAATGTGTATGTGTGTACCAGCCAGATGATATTTGGTTCAGACAGAGCTCTGGGAGGGCATTTTTGGCTTCCAGAGAGCCTCCGGAGGGGATGAGGGAGGACGTTTTTACCTCCCCTGGCTCCACGGAAGCCTTTGGAGACTGGGGAGGGCAAAACATGAGCCTATTGGGCCCACCTCCAGTGGGCCTCTGGGGGGCAAGAGAAGCTGTTTTCACCCTCCCCAGGCATTAAATTATGGGTGTGGACACTCACGCATGTGCGATAGCACATGCCCACACTCTTTCAGCACCTGAGGGGGAAAAGGTTTGCCACCACTGGTATAGAGCATTTGAGTATGGTACAATTCTGTACATCTACACATACCGTAAGAGAATCTCAAGTTCAGTGATTCGTTGGGTATTAGGTACCCAATGAATTTCAAATATCAGATAAGTGAATAACTGTTTTCACTGCCATCTCGAGCATTCATAAATCTGCTTGATTTCAGAGGGCAAGAACGTTACTTCTTCTATTGAAGTAAGCAGGATCTAAATTTTGATCATGTTGTTTCCTTCCAACTTCCTGGTAGCCATGAAATCAAATTTGTTGCCTATAAAAAGGGTGCAGTTACATACTAGTAGTGATAGTTATCATTCTTAAAGCCCAATCTAATACATCTAGTCCTACTATTATTGAGAGGTCTGAACCCAATTTTGTACCATTTGGGGAGTGAAATGTTAAGGGATGGGATGGCGATTTTTGGAGCACACCCATTGCTTTAGCCAATGGAACATGCAATTACATTACATCTGGGTACAAAGAACAGGAATAGTTAAAGTTGCTTTAGTTCTGGTTTATGACAATTCTGTACAACACTACAGGTAGTTCTCAATTTACAACAGTTCTTTAGTGACCATTCAAAGTTACAATGGCACTGAAAAAAATAACTTATGACCATTTTTCATAGTTACAACTTTTGTAGGATCTCCACCATCATGTGATTAAAATTCAGAGGCTTGGGAACTGATTTATATTTATTGCTGTATCCTGGTGTCATGTGATCCCTTTTTACAACCTTTGGACAATCAAAGTCAATGGGGAAGCCAGATTCACTTAACAACCAGGTGTCAGGCCAAACCAGGTATCGGTTGATTTGGACACTTTGGCCTGCCACATATTAGAATGTAGAATGTATGAGTGCTATGGAAATTTGGAAGGGGCTGTTGCATGAGGGTTGCAGAGTTGTAGCCATAACAAATTCCATCTAGATTCTCAAGGTCATCCTTTGTTCAGCCCCTGCCCGGTAGTTGATGGGAGGACCGGACACATTGGCAGAACCAGACTGGGCCATGTGATGAACTTGTGGGTATGAGAACAAGGGAATGAACTAGAAACTTGATGGGGAAAGCCAGTGGACTTTAGATTCAGGTTTCTTCCAGATGTGACAACATGGCTCTGCTAATAAATTGGAACTTGGAGGAAGGCCATGCCTTGGACTCTGATTGAATTTCCGATGCTATTGGGAATGCTGACACCAGGTTACTAACTTAACTGCAGTGATTCATTTAACAACTGTGGCAAGAAAGGTCATAAAATAGGGCATATTTCACTTAACAAATTATCATTTAACAACAGAAAGCTTGGGCTCAAATGTGGGTGTAAATTGAGGACTACCTGTATTTCCTAGTATATTTTATAATTCAACAGTGTTGCCTTTTGAATCCATGCATATATTTATATAACAATGATATGGCCATGAGTTTAGAAAAACTAAAGTATTCAAAAGGCTTAGATTTCAATGTTTTTTTGAAGCAGAACAGGAAGAAAGCTGGTATCCTAAAACATAGTAGTTTTAAGATGGATACATGTCATTCCCAGAATTCCCAGCCTGGGTGGACTTCTAGATTTTAAGTCCACATATCTTAGAGTAGCTGAGATTGAAAAACGCTGTTTTAGAAGGCAAGAACAACATTGCAACATTATTAATACAACACTGAGACATTTATTATATCATTAGATAGTGTTAATGCCCTTTATAAACCTTACTTTTTTTCACTACTTCATCACAATAAGCCCATAAAACAACAAAATTTAGAATAGTTACACTGTGGAGTTCTTGGTGCTTTCTGAGCTTGGTTGTTTGTTTAAAGACATTTTATTACCCAACTAGCTAACGTAATCAGTGTTGTGGTTAGCTCTGGCCCAGCTCCTGCCCCAAGGACTGAGGAGGTGGATGCGGGGGAAACATCAACATGTCATAGGCCTGTTTTGCTGCCGACAGAGTCAGACGGTGAATTGTCCTCTGCAGAAGGAAGTGACGGTGAGATGGAGGAGGGGGGCTTGGAAGACAGACCAGGAAGAAGTCAATCATCCTCATCTTCCTTAGATTCGGATGAGGAAATAATGATAGATCCAAGCATGCGTAGATCTATGCATAGGAGTGAACAACTTCAAAAGTATTATAGGAGATAATTGAGTCCACCTGTGGTTGGGTGGGGTTCAAGTAATTAGGGCTGCTGTTAAATTGGCAGCATGCTGGCCTCGCAGTGTGGAGATTATCCGATCGTACTGGTTTGGACTGTGACTTGCTGTTTCAGGACTCTGTTGATTTTTCAAGACTTTGAAACCAAGGCAGAGCAAAGCGTGTGTGTTTCAACTCGTGGAAGAAGGAGGGCTGTGATGTTTCTTCACAGCTGCTAGCTAAGTACTTGAGGACTGTTTAAGGGGTTTTTACAGCCTACAAGTTTGTTTTGCAATACAAAAAGGGTGCTTTGTTTCTTTTTGAATTTTGTGATAAAAAACATTGTTTTTGAATTTTCAAGTGTGTGTGTGTCTGAATTTTTTACCCTTGAATTTTCGGGAGGCTCATACTATAGACCCCGGCTGAACAATCAGTGCTAGTGGACACTAGGGAAATGAGCAGAAAACAATACCTCAATCAAGGAACTTCTAAGAAGAAAACCACACCCCCACCTAAACTGGCAGGGCAAGCAACTATCTATCTATCTATCTATCTATCTATCTATCTATCTATCTATCTATCTAATAAATATACTATAGAAACATAGAAACATAGAAGATTGACGGCAGAAAAAGACCTCATGGTCCATCTAGTCTGCCCTTATACTGTTTTCTGTATTTTATCTTAGGATGGATATATGTTTATCCCAGGCATGTTTAAATTCAGTTACTGTCGATTTATCTACCACGTCTGCTGGAAGTTTGTTCCGAGGATCTACTACTCTTTCAGTAAAATAATATTTTCTCATGTTGCTTTTGATCTTTCCCCCAACTAACTTCAGATCTATAAACATCCTTCCTGTCAACAACTACTTCAGCTTCAACCACAACAACACAAGAGCAAACAACAGATACAAACTTAATGTAAACCGCCCAGAACGTGACTTCAGGAAATACAGCTTTAGTAACCAAGTAGTTGATGCATGGAGCCCCCTACCAGACTCTATAGTATCATATCATAACCCCCAAAATTTACCCTTAGACTATCTACTGTTGACCTCTCCCAATTCCTAAGAGGTCAGTAAGGGGCATGCATAAGCGCACCAGCGTGCCTTCTGTCCCCTGTCCTAATGTTTCTTTTTAATTTTTACTAGTATCATGTATATGAATATTATTATATCTTTACATACCTCCAATATGTACTTGACAATAAGTAAGTAAGTAAGTAAGTAAGTAAGTAAGTAAGTAAGTAAGTAAATAAATAAATAAATAAGCCATACACTCAATCACACTGATGATGCATCTGAAGTCAAACAACCAAGTTGAGAAAGCACCAAAGACTCTACAGTTCAATCCTGAGCCACAAATATTCTCTTTTATTTGAATAGTTATATTTCTGACAATCGAGTATCACACTATGCAGGCAGTAAACTCTAGAGGATCTCCATCTGAAAATCCCTTCAATTTACAACAGCAAGTTTTGTCTAGATTCAAATGGCTGTACTGAAAAATCCTGGCATAAAATCAGAAGCCCATCATTTCCTTCCTCTTCCTCTCAGCTCACAGAAGCAGACTGTGCAGTTGTAATGAAAATGTATTTGTACAAATGTACAAAATGTTCTTGCAAAATTAGAGGCAAGGCCGAGGACCGTTCAACCCTACCCCCCTTTCCCCCATATTTTTAATATCATCCAACCAATCTTTTTGCTGGAGAATGGCAAAGGGTATATACCTCTACAAATAAAGGGATTAAAAATCTGGAAGAATCAGGGAAAAGGATTACAGGATTCAAATCACTAGCACAGAAGTCACGTGGAAGCACTTTAGAAAGTAATCAAGAGAGGTCAAAACATTAAATTACTCCCCACCATGTTCATATTTCCCTGCAATACAAGAAAACATTATGGAAACCTATTTTTTCATGCTCCAGGCAATAACATTTTCTTCAATACAAAACCACTGAATGGAATTTCAGAGTATATTTGGCTAGATTCTGACTACATTAGTGATTTCAATGGGGTTAATCTTGGGGTTACATCCATGCAAGTCTTCTATAAGAGGCAAGAAAACTAATCTTTACCAATGTTAAATAACTACACATTTAAAAATATACTTCTGTCTGGTTCCTGTAAATTCAAAGAGAATACATTACATAATATTATTCAGCTTTAGTATGTTGTATTTTATGAAAAATCTAGAAGCATAAAATCTATTATTAAAGTCGCTTTAAATTGTTTACTAAATATGTTTGAGATTTGAGAAAAAATAATATTTTGCTTTGATCTGCAATAAATGTCTAATCTTTGTTGAAGGAACAATGCGACTAATATAATGATCAATTATATATAGTTTATATTTTACTGTACTCCTTTGCACTGATCTCTGAATAAAATTATTACTATCATAAATTACTATTAATCCTCAAGGCAGTGTCAAGTCTTAGCAACCACATAAAAACATTTTCTACATGACCTGAATAAAATACTAGGAAGATGTTAATGAACCTATTATACCGATAGCAGAATTCAGAAAAGCATATAGATCATCTAAGTGGAATCAGTTCAGAACGTTTAAATTCTTAATATATTATTGCTAAGTTTAAAATAGGACAACTCAAGGCACAGGAACTGGCATGATAGTATAACTGCTGAACACCGACAGGTGGTAGATAGAAAAGAATAAGAAAGAATAAAATTATGACAGCAATAATAAAAAAAGTAGGCAGGAGGAAGCAGACAGAGCTATTGTGGGAGCTAAAGTATAATAGAGTTTGTGGTGAGGAGGAAATGTAAAAAACTAAAATATACCTTTCACTGACTGAAAATTTGAAGGGTTTCAGCTTTGCTTTCCCTGAAAATAAGGAGAGCCGTTTTTCCCCAATCTACTCTCCTAAATCAGGAAATATTTTGGAGTAGCTGGAAAAGACTGGAATTGGCAAATACATTCCATGAAATATTGCATATATTGTTAAAATAAATTTCAAAGTCAGAGGTAAATTAGCCAAAACAGTCTTCATAATTTTATCATATATAGTGGTATCTCTACCTGCAAATGCCTCTACTTATGAACTTTTCTACATAAAAACCGGATGTTCAATATTTTTTTGTCTCTTCTCAAGAACAATTTTCCACATACAAACCCGAGCCTCTGAAACTGTAACTGGAAAAGGCAGGGAGAAGCCTCCATGGGGCCTCTCTAGGAATCTCCTGGGAGGAAACAGGGCCGGAAAAGGCAGAGAGAAGCCTCTGTGGGGACTCTCTAGGAATCTCCTGGGAGGAAACAGGGCCGGAAAAGGCAGAGAGAAGCCTCTGTGGGGCCTCTCTAGGAATCTCCTGGGAGGAAACGGGGCCTCCACCTGTGGTTTTCCCAACTGTACGCATAACTTGCTTTTACATGGATTCCTATGGGAAAAATTGCTTCTTCTTTCAAACTTTTCTACTTAAAAACCTGGTCACGGAATGAATTAAGTTTGTAAGTAGAGGTACCACTGTCACACGGAGCAGACAGACAATATAGACTTGGTAAGAATTTAACTTGCTTAGTTCCATTTAATAAAGAAGGTTTAACATGAATTAATTGGGCTAGTTCTCTACAAACCATAAAGTACTATTTAGCACTTTATGACAAAATTCATTATTAAATAATTGATGATTGAATTGGATTAGATTGGACTGAATTGCCAGTGGTCACTGTGGTTTAAGAGAATCAGGCTAAATATTATTATGCAAATAAATAAATGCTTGTACAAAAGCATTGTAAGAATCCCATGACTGTAATACAAATATTTCTCTGGTAAATTCTTGTGCATTTTTTATTTAAGTTATATTTCACTTGCTATAATTGTAGAAGAAATTGCAGAAGAGTGATTAATTTGCAATTACAAAGAATTATTTGGCTACATAGAATAGGATGAATATATGAGTGACTGTAGGCACAATGGAATCGTGCATAAGTCATAGGGACGGAACTCACAAATATCCACATTACCATTAATAAAATCGAACTAGCAACCAATGTAATTATAACCATAGCAGAATCTGTATAAATATTTCGCTTGTTTTCTCCTTCACATAATCAGACATCTAGTAAATATTTTACACTTCCATATTTGTATATAGAATAAAGTACGTATTTCTTCCTTCTGTCATTCTTTTTTTTCAATAGGATTAAAGGTACTCCTCTGTTCTGTCGAGCTCTCTGGTAGAATCCTCCCAAAAATGCACAGATACAATTTCAGACACACACACGTTTGAAAATTCAAAACAATGTTCTTTATAATGAAAATTCACTTAAACTAAGCCCTCTTTTGGTATAGCAAAGAGCACTGGTCTCCAAACAAACTGGTAATTTGTACAAGTCCCTTATCAGTTCTGTGATACTTAGCTTGCAGCTGTGAGGCAATCCTCCACAATGGCCAAACCCACAGGCTGCTATTTATAGCAGCCTCACTAATTACCACAGCCCCACCCAACCACAGGTGGCCTCATTTTCTTTGATAATAATATCTCAGTTGTTGTTGCCTATGCATCGCTCTCCGCATGCGTGGCTGTATCATTAACTCTTGTTCTGAATCCAAGGAGGATCTAGATCATTGATCTCCTTCTGAGCTGTCTGCCACACTCTCCTCTTCCCTGTCACTCATGTCTTCTTGGTCAGAGGAGCCTTCATCAGCAGATTCCACCGGGGGGGCAAAACAGGCCTGCAGCATGTGGATGTCTCCCCCACATCCACAGTCCTTGGGGCAGGAGCTGGGCCAGAGCTAACCACAACATCCTCAATTTATGATGTAATGGAATCCACCCATTATGGTCATCATGTAAAGCGGATCATCACTTGACCAGACCCAATTTCAGAACCTTTATTTTGTGGTGGTGCTTAAGCAAATGGCAGCTGTTAAGCAAACACATTGTATTGCATGAGGCCTTTTTGTAAAAAAAAAGAAGAAAAAAAAAGAAGGGAAGTAAATATCAGTTTTGGGCAAAAACATAGTAAATCACAGCCACATGATGTGATGCTGCAAATGGCCATAAATGTGAGACAGTTGTCCAACCCGCAAAATACATGACAGTTATGTGACAGCACGGGATTGTCCATCAGAACTTTGGAATTGGATAGTTTTTGGGAGGTCCACTGTAACTTCAAATGTTTGCTAAGTGAGCAGATGTAATTTGAGGAGTAACTGTACTGGCCATTGTCACTTGGTTCATGTGCATGTTCCACAATTACAGTGGTACCTCTACCTAAGAACGTCTCTACTTACAAACTTTTCTAACTAAGAACCGGGTGTTCAATATTTTTTTGCCTCTTCTTAAGAATAATTTTTCCACTTACAAACCCGAGCCTCCGAAACTGTAACCAGAAAAGGCAGGGAGAAGCCTCCGTGGGGCCTCTCTAGGAATCTCCTGGGAGGAAACAGGGCCAGAAAAGGTGGGGAGAAGCCTCCCTGGGGCCTCTCTAGGAATCTCCTGGGAGGAAACAGGGCCTCTACCCTCCTTGTGGTTTCCCCAATCACATGCATTATTTGCTTTTACATTGATTCCTATGGGAAAAATTGCTTCTTCTTACAAACTTTACTACTTAAGAACCTGGTCATGGAACGAATTAAGTTCATAAGTAGAGGTACCACTGTATTCTCTTCACCCTTCATATCGGCATATGTTCTCCAGCAACTTACTCGTTATTGGAGTAAAACAGTCCAAAGGCAACTTTTAAAACATGCCATTCCTTAGCCAGAATTCCAGCAGAGCTAATCACCGGTGTAGGGAGGGAGGAATCTTTACACTTACAAAAGGCAGGTTTCCTCATTAGCAGCTCCGAACTTCAGTGTTTAGCTAGAAAGATTCATCAGTGCACCATCTGGAAACCATCTGAAAGCAGGGTAGGTCATTTCTATCCTTCCAAAGAGAAGGAAGGGAAAAAAAAGTCATTGGAGAGCAAGGAAACAAAACCACATATTGAAAAATCACTATAAAATTCTTAAATTCCATGGAAGGAAGGAGGGAAAAACCTGGTTATCTGTTTGCAGGGATTGCATCTGAGATGACAAAAAGAGAAACTGAAACCGTCTGAATTAATCATTTTCAAACCTTACAGTACAAGATCCATATTTTTAGATGCTGCTATACCCCCATCTCTCCTTCCCAATTATAAATGTCTGTTTGCTGCCGTACAGTGGGAGAAAAAAAGCTTGTAAAATACAGGGAAGGTAGGCACAAGTAG
Organism: Erythrolamprus reginae; assembly: GCF_031021105.1. Classification (NCBI taxonomy): domain Eukaryota; kingdom Metazoa; phylum Chordata; class Lepidosauria; order Squamata; family Dipsadidae; genus Erythrolamprus; species Erythrolamprus reginae. The sequence goes on along the minus strand of NC_091953.1, from coordinate 101,712,770 downwards.
TAAGCTGGTGGGTTCCTTCCAGCTGGAACTAGGTTGTTACTATAGCAACAACCAAATGACAGACAGGGGTTGGGTTGGTTGGTGTTTTGTGTGTGTGTGTGTTTTTTAAAAAATTTGAAGAGGTCTACTGTGATAATAGCACTTCCAGGATTTTTCCCTGCCAAGTGGTTTGAAAAACCTGTTAGAATCCAAATTACCCTATGCCATATGGTTACAAGTGCTGACTTTTAAATACTTTCTCAACTCCTGTTAAGCTGCCATCCATGCTAGAAGTATGGATCTTATTTATTTATTTATTCGACTTCTGTGCCGCCCAATCCCAAATGACTCAGGGCGGCTTACAACAACAATATGAATACAATATAAAAAGATGCAAAACAATAGAAAGAAGTCGAACATTATCTAAGACTAAAGCATTATTTTTAAAACTAAGACCCCATAAAAATGTTATTATAAAAAAAAACCAGTCGCTATCATATACATGCGCACCATTCATACAATTGGCCATCAAGATGTATATTTATGGCCCCCAGGCCTGCCGGCAAAGTCAGGTCTTCATGACCTTATGAAAGGCTAGCAGGGTGGGAGCAGTATGGACATTGGGTGGTAGTTGGTTCCATAGAGCCGGGGCAACCACTGAGATAGGCCCTCCCCCATGGTCCCGCCAAACTACATTGCTTAGTCGATGGGACCCAGAGGCGGTCAACTCTGTGAGCTCTTAGTAGTCTCTGGGAGGTATGTGGCAACAGGTGGTCCTGTTAGTAGTCTGGCCTTGAGCCATGTAGGGCTTTATAGGTAATGACCAACACCTTCAATTGTGCCCAAAGACTAATAGGAAGCCAGTGCAGCTCATGGAGCAAAGGTGTTATATGGGCTGCATTCAGGACAATTTGTTTGTTTCCTTGCTTGCTTGCTTGCTTGCTTGCTTGCTTGCTTGCTTGCTTGCTTGCTTGCTTGCTTGCTTGCTTGCTTGCTTGCTTGCTTGCTTGCTTGCTTGCTTGCTTGCTTGCTTGCTTGCTTGCTTGCTTGCTTGTTACATTTGTATGCCACCCCTCTCCGAAAACTTGGAACGGCTCACAACAAGAATACAAATTCAAATCCAATGATTAAAAAAGCAGAATAGTTTTAAAAAGTCCTTGATTAAAAACATTCATGAAACCCAAACAAACCATACATAAAACAGAGCGGCCAAGGGGAATCAATTTCCCCATGCCTGGCGGCAAAGGTGGGTTTTTAGGACTTTGCAAAAGGTAAGGAGGCTGGGGTCAGTCCTGATCTCCGAGGGGAGTTGATTCCAGAGGGCCGGGGCCGCCACAGAGAAGGCTCTTCCCCTGGGTCCCGCCAGATGGCATTGTTTTGTCGACGGGACCCGGAGAAGGCCAACTCTGTGGGACCTAATCGGTCACTGGGATCTGCAGTTTCCAAACACTTTTCAAGGGTAGCCCCATGTAGAGAGCATTGCAATAATCAAGATGAGAGGTGAGGAAGTGATGACATTCCACAAACAAACCCATGTTGTCATTCATATACGTAACACATTCTCTTTGGAACTCAAATCATGATTCCAAGGGAAGCAGTTCTCCATTTGCAAGAGCTCTGAAAGTAATGGCTCGGGAGGGAATGAAATTAATCCCATGGGCTAATTTTCTAACCCCATTTTTGGAAGATTCCCCATCATGTGGCTGCTCATGATGCAAAATGATCTGGAAGATGAGCTTTGGACCTGGTGGGAATACACCACCTCTCTGCTAGTCATTTTAAAAACCCCACCTGTTTGAGGCTTCTGCACAAGCCTGCAACAGATGCCACTGCTTTAAGGGATGCTTTCATTAAAATTAAAGTACCTCTAACTCTTAAAGCAAAAGCAGCCCTTTTGCATTTCACTTGGAAGCCAGGAAGAAGCCAGCATCACTTAATGAGAGCAAGGAAAGGTTTGCAAAGCCAAAGCTCTTTTTTAAAAAAAATTTGAAACACTCTGTGGAGCCCTGTATGATACTTGGAAAGCAGGTGCTGAGACAAGAAGCCATCTCTTTTATATGTTTGTGGCAGAGAAGGACTATTGTCTTCACCGCTACCAGTGCACCCTCCAAGGCCGTTGCGGGCATGGGCACATCCACTGCGTTTGCCCAGGTTCGCCTGGTGCACCAGTTGCGGTCCTATTTGGACAGGGAGTCATTGCTCACAGTCGCTCATGCCCTCATCACCTCGAGGTTCGATTACTGCAATGCTCTCTACATGGGGCTACATTTGAAAAGTGTTTGGAAACTTCAGATCGTGCAGAATGCAGCTTGCCCACGTTTCTTCAACACTCCGTGGCTTGCATTGGCTACCGATCAGTTTCCGGTCACAATTCAAAGTGTTGGTCATGACCTTTAAAGCCCTACATGGCATTGGACCAGAGTACCTCCAGAACCGCCTGCTACTGCACGAATCCCAGTGACCGATAAGGTGCCACAGAGTTGGCCTTCTCTGGGTCCCGTCGACTAAACAATGTCGTTTGGTGGGCCCCAGGGGAAGAGCCTTCTCTGTGGTGGCCCCGGCCCTCTGGAACCAACTCCCCCTGGAGATTAGAACTGCCCCCACCCTTCCTACTCAAGACTCACTTATACCGCCAGGCATGGGGGAGTTGAGACACCTTTCCCCCAGGCTTTTTTATACTTTGTTTTATGTTTGGTATGAATGTGCTGTTTGGTTTTTTAAATAATGATAGGGTTTTATATGTTTTTAATATTAGATTTGTTCCACTGCTATATTGTTTTTATTGCTGTTGTGAGCTGCCCCGAGTCTTCAGAGAGGAGCGGCATACAAATCTAATAAATAAAAATAAATATAAATAAATGCACACTCGGCAGTGGGAGATTTCGCTTAGGATGCATTAGGATGCATGAGCAAGCGAGATTTTGGCAGTTTTCGCTGGTATTATTGCTTCCGCAAAAAATCAGTGAAAAATCTCTAAAATCTCACTCACATGAGCATCTTCACATGAGATTTAACTTGCTGCACATGCGCAGAAGCGAAATCTCATGTGGAGGGGTGCATGTCGAAGGCACACAGCTATGCACGCCTCTCAAAAATCATTACCAGAACATAGCACCTTATATTCCGGTAACAGGCCATCACTGGTCTAAGGATTACTACATGTTAGTATGTCTCGGAGCAGCTAAGCTGCGAGTTCTTCGACATACGCAGAACAGAGTTTTTGGTAAGAGTGTGGATGTGTGATACAGCCAGTAATGACACAGACTTAGTATGCTAAACAAGTGTTATTTACATATATACATATTTACAAGCACAAAGCAGAAATAAACAGCAAACCGCACATAGCAGCACGAAGCAGAATATACTCTCCCCATAAGCAAAGGCAAAGAATGAATGAGCTCTCCAGCAGCAGCAGCAGAAGAGAGTGCTGGTGCCCCCTTATGGCAAACCAGCCAAAGTCCTTAAAGGTATATTGCATCAAACTGCAATTGGTAGTTTACATACATGGCAACTCCCAAATACTGGTGAGTACCATGTACGAACACTACCCTGTTTCCTCCTAAATAAGACATCCTCTGATAATAAGCCCAATCAGGTTTTTGAGTGCATGGCTATAAGGCCAAGCACTTATTTTAGGGTTCAAAAAATATATAAGGCAGGGTGTTATTTGGGGCGAAACACTGTATATAGCAGGAGTGTCAAACTCAAGGGCCAGGGGCCAGATCTGGCCCACAGGGTACTTAATAGTGGAGGACCAGCCAGTGATGCTTCTGTCAGAAAAAAAGGGATCCTGAGCTCTGTTTTTGCTGGCAGAGGGTTGCAGGAGGCCATGGCAGCTGAAAATGGAGATTGAAATGCCCTTTTCTCTGGCAGAGCACTCAGGCCACGACAGGTGCTCCCAACATGAGTGACATTGAGCTGGCCCTGCCCATACTGGCCATGTCCAACCCAGCCCTCAGAGGTCAAACACAAGCCTGATGCAGCTCTCAGTGAAATCTAATTTGGCACCCTTGCAATATATGAAAACGAGCGGCTTTGTGCATATAAACATTTATGCTCAGGAAGCTTCAACTCAGGAAGCTCAAACTGCCCAAGAAGCTGCTGATACAGTTCTACAGTGGAATCATTGAGTCTGTCATCTGCACCTCTTAACTGTCTGGTTTGGTTCTGCAATCCAACAAGACCAACACAGACTTCAGAGGATAATCAGAACTGCAGAAAAAACAATTGCTGTCACCCTGCCTTCCATTGAGGACCTGTATACTGCACGAGTCAAAAAGAGGGTGGGGAAAATATTTACTGACCCCCTCACATCCTGGACATAAACTGTTTCAACTCCTACCCCCAAAAACGTTGCTACAGAACACTGCACACCAAGACAATTAGACACAAGAACAATTTTTTTCCCGAACGCCATCCCTCTACTAAACAAATAATTCCCTCAACACTGTCAAACTTTTTACTAAGTCTGCACCACTATTTCTACTAGTTTTTTCTCATCATTCCTATCATCCTTTTCCTCCCACTTAGGACTGTATGACTGTAACTTGTTGCTTATATCCTAAGATTTTTATTAATATTGATTGTTTCTTCATTGCTTATTTGACCCCTATGACAATCATTAAGTGTTGTACCACATGATTCTTGACAAATCTATATTTTCTTTTATGTACACTGAGAGCATATGCACCAAGACAAATTCCTTGTGTGTCCAATCACACTTGGTCAATAAAGAATTCTATTCTATTCTATGCTGGAATAAGACCGTATCTCCACCATTAGGTTGTCTTTCACCTTGGTGACTATGCTTTTCTTCAACAGTGATGGCTTTAACTGTACTCCTGTCTCTTAGAAAATATTAGAGCAAAGCTGCCTGGCTACCAAGCAGTCATTCCTTCTATATTAAATCCCATTAAGGGTAGCAATGATAGGTCATCAATTTTGTGACCAAGTGCTTTGCCCAGTGCCTCTAACTATGACCGTGGGTTGCAGCAGTGGCTGAAGTGAAGGAGAAGAGGCAATAAATTTCAACCAAAATCAATACTTTTTAGGCTGCGGGAACTCAATCTCCTAGCAAGGGCACTTCCATGCTGTCACGGCTTCTACTTCAGTGAAGTAATCAACATCCCTTCACATTCTGCTCCACCGAAAAGGGAAAGAAACAAAGAAACAAAACAAAATAAAACAAAACCCCAAAGCAGATCGGCACTTTGCGGATCTGCTCACCTCCTGTCAAAAGAAGAAGGAAACAAAAAGAAACCTTATCAATTCCACTGTTGCTGTCATACCAGGGTAAAATCTGGGAGGATGTGTCACTCTAAGGCAGTGATGGTGAACCTATGGCATGTAGACCAGAGGTAGCCCCCAGAGCCATATAGGAAGGCACGTGAGACACTGCCCTAGGTCAGCTGCAGCCAGGGATAGAGTACTGTCCGGATGGGGGGGAACACAGTGGGGTGGTGAAAATGGAGCTCCACCCCAGAGCATCCAATTTGCACTGAAAGATGTTGAAAGAAAAGCTTCTGCTCCGGCAATCTCACACTACTCACCAGAGCCTACAAAACTTTTGCCAGACCCATCCTTGAATACAGTTCATCTGTCTGGAACCCATACCACATCTCGGACATCAACACCCTTGAAAATGTCCAAAGATACTTCACCAGAAGAGCCCTTCACTCCTCCACTCGAAACAGAATGCCCTACGAAAGCAGACTATCAATCCTAGGTCTAGAAAGCTTAGAACTACGACGCCTAAAACACGATCTAAGTATTGCCCACAAAATAATATACTGCAACACCCTGCCTGTCAATGACTGCTTCAGCTTCAACCGCAACAACACAAGAGCACGCAACAAATTCAAACTTAATATTAACCGCTCCAAGCTTGACTGTAAAAAATATGACTTTAGCAATCGAGTTGTTGAAGCGTGGAACTCAGTACTGGACTCAGTAGTGTCAATCCCTAACCCCCAACATTTCTCCCTTAGACTATCCACGATTGACCTCTCCATGTTCCTAAGAGGTCAGTAAGGGGCGTACATAAGTGCACTAGCCTGTCTTTCGTCCCCTGTCCAATTGTCTCTCCTTATCTCATATCTCATATATCTTTTCTTCCTTTCATATATCTTCTCCTCTACTTTTTTTATCTTTTCTTTATATATAATACTTCATGTCTATCCTCTTCAATATGTATTGTGTATTGGACAAAATAAATAAATAAAATAAATAAATAAATAAAAATGCAGGGAGTCCTGTATAAGCCACACCCACAGTGTGGTAGCAAAGATTTTGGTAGCCCTTCACTGGGTCCAGCATACATGTGTTGGCCAGATGATTTTCAGCCTTGGGGAAGGCTGTTTTGCCCTCCGGAGGCTTCAGGGAAGCTTCCTTGAAGTTCTGGAGTGCAAAAAAGGACCAAACAGGCAAAAGTTTGGAAAAACTTCCAGTTTGCCTGTTACACTGTTTTTCGCACTCAGGGGCTTCAGGAAGCCACCAGAGTGAAAAACAGCGCAATGTGCAAACCGGAGGTCCATTTTTCCAAACTTCTGGTTGACCTATTGGGCTGAAGCATAGGCTTCAGTGAGACTTATGCGCAGGGGCAAGAGGGTTGCGCACATGTTTAGGGAGCAGCACAGGGGATGTGCATATGTGGGAGGAGGGAATGGGTGTGAGCATGGGTGTGAGCATTTGCACATGGAGCATGGGTGTGAGCATGTGCGCACGGAGAGGGGCGGCATACAAATCCAATAAATCATTATTATTAATTATTATTATATGCTAACTCGCATGCACACACCCTTTTGGCACACGAACCAAAAAAGATTCACCATCACTGCTGTAAGGTTTTATATACTGTATTTGAGATTGCCAGAAGTTCAGTTTGACTAGAAAGAGGTTTAATTTCCTTTTACTTCAAACAAATGTTCCTGGGTCAGGACTGTAATTGTGAATCAAATCATAGAAAAAGGTCCTGGGTGTATGTATGTGTAGCTAGAAAAATATCAGATAAATTATGCAAGCCAATTTTGCCTCGCTTGTAAATCAAATAAGCTGCTTATATCATCCGTAAGATTCATTCATGAGGCAGGATATTGCAAAGCGAGTTTTCCTTCAGCTATCCAGTCTTTCATAAGTATTCCAGACAGTGTGAGTAAAGGCTGGTAGAACAGATTTACAATCCCAATTTATGAAGAGATTGAGGTATAAAATTACAGCAATAAAGTACAACACTCATCTTGGATATAAACCTGTTTTCAGGTTTTGCATTTCAATGACCTCGCGGGGAGAATTTAACAAATACAGTGGAAAGGCATTTAAATATGCAATAATAGTTTTCAACTCGGATTAAACATTTCACAGATTTCACAGGTCACCATTCTTTCCATTGTTCAAGAAAGAACATTGTTTTCACTCATCACCACAGGATGAGTGGTTAAAAAATGGTCTACATTCACACCAAAGGAAGGTCATGGTTTATTTTTTAAAAATCTTTATAGAATATGATTGTCAGTCTGTTAAAAAAAAATTCCTTTATAGAATGTGATTGTCTGTCTGTGATGATGTTCATTCATTCATTCATTCATTCATTCATTCATTCATTCATTCATTCATTGGACTTATATGCTGCCCCTCTCCATGGACTCGGGGCGGCTTACAAAATTTCAATAAAATACAATGTATAAAACACTTCTAATTCCAATTAACAGAAATAATTAATTTAAAATGTTTTTTTTAAAGCTAAACGTTTAAAAGTCAATGATTTAATAATTATTATTATAATAATTGATTAGATTTGCATGCCGTCCCTCTCTGAAGATTTAGAAACATTCATTCCATTTTTATGTACTGTTCTTATTCTTTGGAAGCCGCCTAGAGTCTTTTGGAAATTGGGCGGCCTACAAGAACTATTAATAAGTAAATAAATAAATAAATAAATGTCAGCCCCAGTAAGTAGATCAGACTAGGAAATAAACTCTACAGGAAAGTTAAAAATATTGTCAGCCATTTTTATTGAGAGTCTTAAGTAGCCTTTGCTTAATGACCAGTTGCTAAGTTAGCCCACCAACCTACCACATTGTGCTACACTGTGATACTCCTCTTTTTATAATCCAGTAAATTAGAGAGGCATACGCATTAGCTTCTTTTTGTCGAAGTTTGGTTTTCAACAATGCGCATGCGCACCTGCCCAGGTGGTGCAGGAGGAAGTGAACTGGTGGTGAAGTAAGTTAGAACCCACCCCTGACTCAAGACACATTTATCTGATTATTTCTTGGTAATGTGTTTTCTCCTCTATCATTCAGGGCCATGCTGTACATAATAAACCAAGTAATAAACATGTTAGAATACCTGGATCCAAAGTATAGGCTTGTATTCCTAAGAAAAGAAGGTAAAAATTGAACTTCAGAAGGAAGGAGTGTTTATTGGTTATGGATTGAGCTGTAAAAGAAACATAATCCTTGATTTTCCACAGAAGGTTAAGTTAAAAAGGGTGGTATACTTTGATAAAGGACAAAAACCAAGCACTAATGAGATATCATAAATCAATTTAGACATCCAAATGAGAAGAAATAGTGCAGCAGGCTGAAGAAGAATGCACGGTGACTATGCAACTGCTACAAGAAGAACAGACTATGATCTTCACTGGCAACAAGGAACCCAGAGAAATTGGGCCAGACACAAACATACCAAATAAAAGGGTTCACCTGGTGTAATTTCTCTTCTGGAAGAAAAGAAGAGACCCCAGATTAGAGGTGAAATCCAACAGGTTCTGACAGAGTCTGGAGAACTTATAGCAGAAATTTTGAGTAGTTCAAAGAACTGGTAGCAGATATTTTGAGTAGTTTGGAAAACCAGCAAATACCACCTGGCCCCAATATCCTTCTCCTGGAGTGGAGTGGAATGGAGATTTTGCAGTATCCTTCCCCAGGAGTGGGGAGGGAATGGGGATTTTGCAGTATCCTTCCCCAGGAGTGGGGAACAAGTGGGGATTTTGCAATATCCTTCTCCAGGAGTGGGGAACAAATGGGGATTTTGCAATATCCTTCCCCAGGAGTGGGGAGGGAATGGAGATTTTACAGTATCCTTCCCCAGGAGTGGGGAAGGAATGTGGATTTTACTGTATCCTTCCCCTGCCATGCTACCAAGCCACGTCCACCAAACCACACCATTCCTATGAAGAATGGCCCACAGAACCTATAGTAAAAAAAATAGATTTCACCACTGCCCCTGATCCCTACCCATGAAGGGCATTGATGCTGAAACACAAAAATACAAGCTATGAAAAAAGAGATCTCATAAACAGGATGAAGTATGAACTCTTACAGAAATATCAAAAGAGAGAATGACCCTTGAATGTAATTTGGTCTTCAGCATCAAAGGAGAAATTGAAAGAATATTCAATATTCAGCTAGTTGTCAAGGGACACTTCCAAAATACGAATATGGCAATGAAACCTTCATATAAGCAGTGAGGAATACTTCCATCAGGACATCAGTTATTGAACAAGAAAATGAATATTCCATAAACCTTCTTTTAAAGAGATAGTAAGAAAGTGCAACTATCATCGTTTGAAGAACCTGAAAAAAATAGGGGTTCTGTCAAACTGCTACATAATGGACTCTTAAGGCTAAAAAATTTGTTTCCTAGAATTTTGCAAAATGTAAAACTGACCCTATTTGTACTTGAGGTGCAAAAATGAAACCTGGATATACTGGATATTACTGATTTTATTTTGTATGTTGGTGATGAAAGGGATAGTCAAGAAATTATAAAAGAAATAAAAGTCAAGTAACTGGTACAATTCTCCCATTCTATATATGAGGAGTGTCAAACTCAAGGCCCAAGGGTGGGATCTGGCCTACGGGGTGATTAGATCTGCCCTGCAGTGTTTCTGCCAGTGAAAATGAAGCTTGGGAGAGTGACTGTGCCCCCAACCCCACCCAAGCTCCATTTTTGCTGGCAGATTGTTGCACGAGGCCCTCACAGCCGAAAACAGAGCTCGGGAACCTGTTTTTACTGGCAGAGTGCTCAAGTCACCACAATCACCCCAGACATTGTTCTGCCTGGCTAATGGCAATTAGCCATCCATGAGTCCAGAATTAAGTCAAACACACAGCAATTGAATCAAGAAAGTCTCTTTTGTGTACAGAGGCTAAAACACCTGCTTGAAATGCAAAACCAATTACTGCTTTACAAGTCCCAAAAGATTACAGTTACTCACACCAAAAGTTCACTTGACACACTGAGGCTAGTGCCAGAGAAGAGGAGTGATTTATGAATCAATAAAGCCAAAGTTCCACACTCCAATTCTGCACAGCCTTTTCCGGCTTGAATGTTACAGAGTTCACAGAAATCCCAAAACAGAAAGCAAACCATGCTGCTCAAATTTTCTTTCTTCTTCTGAAATGCTAACGATAAATGCCCATGCCCAGCACTCCCTTATTTATCAGGATTTCAGCAGCATAATTAAATTCTGAATAGCTGCACTCCATTATCTGTTTTTACACCTGCACAGCTGTTCCTGCCCTCCCAAGATCCTGCGCACACAGGGATTCAAGATCGGGTTATTCATGATGTCTTCCCCTTCTGTGTCCGAGGACCTCTGGGTGACTAGCTGGTGGGCTGGCTGCACCCATTCCCCTGTCTGTCTCTTCCTACTCACTGCCTTCCTCTACTTGTGATTCAGCTTCACTGTCTGAGGCAGCTGGCAACCAGACTGGTCTGCTATAAACAGAGGACTCCCACTGGTCCACATCAAAATCCCCAGCTACAGGAGCTGGCCTAGAGCCAACCACAACAGACATGAGCGATATCAAGCTAGCCACACCCACCCTGGCCACACCCACCTTGTCCCCCCACAAAGGTCAAACACAACACTGACACGGTTCTCAATAAAATCGAGTTTGACACCCCTGCTCTACACATTTAAAGAAAATAAAATTTAAGAACTTTCTTCCTTAATCCGAAAAAGAAGATAATGGACCTGATGAAGTACATTGAACTGATAGAGTTTAATAAAATGCTACAGATTTGAAATTAAATTTATTTGTAACCAGTAATCCTGGATTAGTGGTCTCTATGGGCACAAACTGGGCTGAAGACAGAAAACATTGCAAATCTGTTAGTGGCATCTGCTTTATGATGGGTGAATTATCAATCGGTGTGCATAGTGTAATGATTACACCATGCACAAAACACATGGATGCTAAATACCGCTTTGTAAAAGAAACAGAACACAAAGGGCTTATTCAGCTGAAATATCACACAACAGAAGAAATGTTGGCAGATATTCTCATTACAGCCATTTATGAAACAAAACATTACATTTTGAAAGTTCTGTTGCTGTCTTCCAGGTCATTCATGGTTCAAGTAAAACAAATACAGAATGTTTTGCCTGGTTCAGATTTGAACAATTTGAAACCTAAAACACTTTCATATGTTCTGGACATAGAAATAGTGACATTCAGAATAAGCCTCTTTGATTAAAAACTCTGGATGACTGACTACTAAATTATACCAAAGAGACACGGAAAACCTCAAGCCTTTGCTGTTCTGTAGAGATCATCTAGATGTTTGTAGAATGAATGTTGTTTAATGTACAAACTATGTATGATTTTATTGTAATTTACAAGATAAATAAGTTGATATAAGGTTCCTTTTACTAACATATACTGCAAACTCTATAGAATCAAACTCAATTGAGATGTTTGTGTGTGTGTATGTGTGTGTGTGTGTGTGTGTGTGTGTGTGTGTTTCCTTTTGGCAGATCAGCTGCTATACCCAAATAGGGGAGGGAGCATATGGCTTCCTTTCGCCTTTCAATATCATTACAAGGACCATGCAGGCAGTTGCTTTCATAACAAACTATTTAAACTTTACATTTTACTGATAAAGAAATAAATTTCTTTATCAGTAAAATATTATATGTGTGCGTGTGTTTGTGTTCATTATCAGGAAAAAAATATTTTTGCTGATAATGAAAAGAAAGGCATAGTATAGATCTAATTTGAGCTTATTATGCTCTCATCAGATAGCATACCCTTACTGGGGTTTGAACCTGGTCAATAGCTTTCACTTCTAGATCACAGGTTCTCCTCCTCTCAGCTTGTACTAGGGAAGAATTTTTTTTTCTGTTGAATCACCCTGGTATACCCAAATTTATTTACTTACTTACTTAGTTAGTTAGTTAGTTAGTTAGTTAGTTAGTTAGTCAGTCAGTCAGTCAGTCAGTCAGTCAGTCATTTATTCATTTATTCATTTATTCATTTATTCATTTATTCATTTATTCATTTATTCATTTATTCATTTATTCATTTATTCATTTATTCATTTATTCATTTATTCATTTATTCATTTATTCATTTATTCATTTATTCATTTATTCATTCATTCATTCATTCATTCATTCATTCGATTTTTATGCTGCCCTTCTCGGACTCAGGGCGGCTCACAACCTGTTAGCAATAGCACTTTTTAACAGAGCCAGCCTATTGCCCCCACAATCCGGGGCCTCATTTTACCCACCTCGCAAGGATGGAAGGCTGAGTCAACATTGAGCCGGTGATGAGATTTGAACCGCTGACCTACAGATCTACAGTCAGCTTCAGTGGCCTGCAGTACAGCACTCTACCTGCTGCGCCACCCCGGCTCATATGGGAGGGAGCACACTGCTTCCTTTTTGCCTCTCGGTGCAGTTAAATGTTGACAGCCAACAAACTATGTTCTATATGTGTAACATTTTTTGCTGATAATGAAAAGGAAGGGAGACTAGTATAAATCTATTTTGAGCTTATTATGCTCTCATCAGCTAACCATACCCTTACCGGGATTTGAACCTGGGAAATCTCATGGTTCTTAATTATAAAGCAGAGTTTAATTACAAGTTGATCCAAATAACATTACATAGTTGGGGAAAGTTTTGGAAAATTATTCATACACTTGCAGTATATTCCAATCATTTCCTCCAAAGGCAGTAAATTTCTCAAGCCATTATATTCTTTATCTGTTTAAAACACACCCTTATCATGAGCATGAAAAACAGGATTGTCACAGATGAATTGCCGTGGTCCAGTGTACACCGTAGTCAGGTTTTTCTGTAAAATTTCCATCCATTTCATTTTTAAAAAATGATAAGTAGAAAAAACTGTAACATCGAATTATGAATCTGTATGGCTCCTGACTCCCCGCCCCCCCCCCCCCCAGCCATTTTGTAGCTCGGAATCCACCTCTCAAATTTACCTTTTTATCTATAGAGAAATATATAACCACTGCCCTGAAAATGCAGGATACATTTCAGTAGCATTGTCTTAAGTTTTATAGAGAAGGAATTGAACCTAGATATATTTTAGTACACATTTTTTGGCATACAAGAGACTTCTATAGAGTTAATAAAAACTATGGTATAGCTTCCCGTGGATAGATTCACCATCCTTTGTTGCTTCCGTGAGTTCATCTTCTGTTCTTTTTCATCAAAGCATCACTGTTTTTGATGTCTGAATCTTATCTAGTGCATTGTGGATACTTTGAGCACTTATAGATACAGTTCCATTGACGGCATGAACTATTGCATTGAAAGAGAGCCCGGGGTACAGGGATTGAAGCTAAGAAAAGTTTATGCAGTGCAGCATGGCATCCAAGAATAACTTTCAAAGAATATCTTTATCCTTTTTGAAAGGAGAAAAGGGGTTTACTAACATACTGTATTTTTTTTTCCCTAAAGGACCCATAATCTCTAGTTGGTAGAGAAGAAAATGAAAGTATCATGTAGAACCAAAAAGGTATCTGATAAAAAAGAAATATTCTATAAATCTTCTCAACCAATGTTATATATCAACAGTATACATTTACCCATTCAACACAGTATCTATTTACTATTCCCATAAGAAGGCAGAATTATTCATTGCCTGAGAGTTGCTGCTGACATTTGCTTTGATATAGTAGAATCTTTACAAAGAAAGAATGAAATCTGTTTCATACTGCAAATCCCAATGGGAAAGGAAGGGAAATATACTAAGTTAACAAGCTTGGTTTCACTTTTATTCTTATATAAGCAGTAGGTACGCTCGCATTACTCCAACTTTACGAGAGCTGCATTGGTTACCAGTCGGCTTCAAACGCAATTCAATATATTGTCTACGGAGAGGGGCGGCATACAAATCTAATAAATAATAATATTTTTTTAAAAATTGGTTATCATTTTTAAAGCCCTACATGGCTCAAGACCAGACTATTTATGGACCACTTCCTGTGTCATACCTCGCTGTGGCCCATGTTACACCAACACTCCGCAGTCTGCATTGGTTGCCGATCAGTTTCCGGTCACAATTCAAATTTATGAGCTATAAAGCCCTTCATGGCATTGGACCAGAATATCTGTGGGACCGCCTTCTGCCGCACGAATCCCAGCGACCGGTTAGGTCCCACAGAGTTGGCCTTCTCTGAGTCTCGTCAACAAAACAATGTCGTCTGGCAGGACCCAGGGGAAGAGCCTTCTCCGTGGCAGCCCTGACCCTCTGGAATCAACTCCCCCTGGAGATTAGGATTGCCCCCACCCTTCTTGCCTTTTGCAAACTCCTCAAAACCCACCTCTGTCGCCAGATATGTGGAAATTGATTCTCCTGGGCTGGTTCCGCTTTGTGTATGGTTTGTATGAGATGCATGATTGTTTTTATATTAAGGGTTTTAAACTGTTTTTAGGTATTGATTTGTACTGTTTTTGTTGTGAGCCGCTCTGAGTCTGCGCAGAGGGGCAGCATACAAATCTAATAAATAAATAAATAAGGGCCCACAGAATCAGTTTTTTCCAGGTCCCGTCCACCAAACAATGTCAGCTGGCAGGGCCTTGGGGAAGAGCCTTCTTTGTGGTGGCTCCTTTGGAATCAACTGCCCCCAGAAATCCGTACTATCTCCACCTTACCAGTCTTCTGGAATGCCGTTAAGACCTGGCTTTTCTGGCAGATCTAGAATTAGGATTGATTGTAATTATGCATGGTTTTTAGGATATTATAGATTTTATTGCTGTATTTTTATTGTTGCTGTATTTATGACTATTGTTAGCCTCTTTGACTACTTTTTGAAGTGAGCGACATAAAAAATACAAATAATGAATAATAAATAAATAAATTCAAGTGAAGGAAGCTTTATGCCGGGGTGAAATGCTACCGGTTCAGGCTGATTCCCCTAAACCTCTAGTAAAAATGCTACTGGTTCACCAAACCGGTAGTAAAAAATACTTTAAAAAGTAAAAAAAAAGTTCCGACAATCCCGTGGCAAAGCTGATTGTTGCACAATTGATCTTTAGAATTTTAAAAAAGTTTTTAAAACCTTTTTTTAGTAGTGGTTGAGGTGAATAGATAGCTAAGAAATGGTAAAAAAGTAAAAAATAATTGGTGCATCTTCTTTTTGTAGGTCATAAGGGCAAAGAAGTGATGTTTACTTGGCCATGCCCACCCACTCAGTCACATGATCACCAAGCCATGCCCACAAAACTACACCTATAGAACTGGTAGGGAACATTTTTGAATTTCCCCACTGACATATTGTATAACAAAACAGAGCATTATAGCCATTTTGTTTTTTTCCTTAGAACAGTGATTTTCAACCTTTTTTGAGCCGCGGCACATTTTTTACATTTACGAAACCCTGGGGCACATTGAGGGGGGGGGGGGCTAAAAAAAACTTTGGACAAAAAATTCTCTCTCTCTCTTCCTCTCTTTCGCTCTATTTCTCTCTCCCTCCCTCTTTCTCACCCTTCCTTCTTTCTCTCTCCATCCCTCTTTCTTTCTCTTCCTCCCTTCCTCTCTTTTTTGCTCTCTTTCTCTCTCCCTCCCTACCTCCCTCTATGTCTTTCTCTCTCTCTCCTTCCCTCCCTCTCTTTCTCTCTCTTGCTTTCTTTCTCTCTTTCTCTCTCTTGCTTTCTTTCTCCTGTTCTCTTTCTCTCTCTCTTGCTTTCTCTCTCCTGTTCTCTTTCTCTCTCTCACTCTTTCTCTCTCTTGCTTTCTTTCTCTTTCTGAGCTTCGCGGCACACCTGACCATGTCTCACGGCACACTAGTGTGCCACGGCACACTGGTTGAAAAACACTGCCTGAAATACAGACTTTTGATTCTCCTTGAAGTCCCGGTTCAAGCTTTCCTCATTTGCCATCAGATTTTAACATTTAATTTGACACAATGAGAAGATGGCTAATTGCATGAGGAGTGGTAATTTTCACTTTATTTTAAACTTAATTGTGTTTGTATCTTAGTTATGTATGAGCCTTGATTACACACATATATATATGGGTTTTGGGTTTTTTTGGAGCCTTCTCCCTCAGAGGGGACTCAAAAGCCATCAGCAAAATATTATAAAGAGGAATATTAAGAATTGGATTTGGAAGGTTATATGGCTTTTTGTAATGATGGATACCTCATCCAGATCCTCCAGAACTCATTTACTGGTTTGACAATTCTTATCTTGTTATTGCACATTCTGAGAGCTCTTTTCATTGCTAAGTATACTAAAGAGGGTAATTTTTCTTAGTTACTGAATACCCAAGCTTCTAGAAGCCAGTGAAAAGCATGAAACACATTTCTATAAAGACTGGGTTTCATCAAGACTATGGCTAGAATCCAGTATTGTGTAAACAGAACAGCTAATTGTCAGTACATACACATTGCCAGTCTGGGTCTCAAGTATATGGAGATGCCTCTCAATGTTTCTAAGCAATGCTATTTCTCTCTCTCTCTTTGTGTGTGTGTTTATATCTCTGTGTGTGGCGTGCGTATGTGCACTGTGTATTATGAGTATTAAAAAAGGAAATACTGTGTTCAGTTCTGGAGACCTCACCTACAAAAAGATATTGACAAAATTGAACGGGTCCAAAGACAGGCTACAAGAATGGTGGAAGGTCTTAAGCATAAAACGTATCAGGAAAGACTTAATGAACTCAACCTGTATAGTCTGGAGGACAGAAGGAAAAGGGGGGACATGATCGAAAAATTTAAATATGTTAAAGGGTTAAATAAGGTTCAGGAGGGAAGTGTTTTTAATAGGAAAGTGAACACAAGAACAAGGGGACACAATCTGAAGTTAGTTGGGGGAAAGATCAGAAGCAACATGAGAAAATATTATTTTACTGAAAGAGTAGTAGATCCTTGGAACAAACTTCCAGCAGACGTGGTTGGTAAATCCACAGTAACTGAATTTAAAAGTGCCTGGGATAAACATATATCCATTGTAAGATAAAATACATGAAATGGTGTAGGGGCAGACTGGATGGGCCATGAGGTCTTTTTCTGCCGTCAGTCTTCTATGTTTCTATGTTTCTTTGTTTCTAAAATAGTTTCCTCTTCCAGCCAACCAATACACAGGCAAGACAGACGATGTTGCATGTTGCAATAAGGACTTCCATCAAAGCATCTGTAGCTTATGAGTGTGCTTAATCTATTCTAATTGTGTCAGGAAGCAATTTTAGAGAGTGCATAAATTGATACTGTGAATCGAAGTGCAGGTTTGTACCAATGTATTCTGAAGATAAGCTGCAACATGTTCCAATATTTTAAGCACCTCTTTTTTAAAAGAGGATTGTGCAGTTCATTTGGAACCAAAAGTGGTACAATTATAGATAGAAATAGCATGCTTTTACTAGAATTCAGAATGCTATAAGTTTAATTGGTCACCTAGGGAGCATGTTAAGCAGGTTGCCAAATTTCATGGAAAATTACTAGCACCACTACTATCTTAATTTCAAAATGGAAATATTTCCCAGTTTAAAAACTACTCATTCTTGATACATCCTTGAGGTGTAGGGGTAGAGACATTGATTAATGGTTTCCCTAAAGCAGTGATGGCAAACCTTTTTTTCCTCGGGTGCTGAAAGAGTGTATGTGCGCTATCGCGTGTTGTGGTTGGCTCTGGCCCAGTTCCTGCCCCAGGGAATGGGGAGGTGGATGCAGAGGAAAATTCAACATGTCACAGGCCTGTGTTATTGCCAACAGAATCAGTTCTGAGTTTAGGTTCCTTCGGACGAAGAAGAAGGTGGGAGTGACTCGGCAGAGGAGGGCTTGGCACACAGCCCAGGCAATCACTCTCCCTTACCTTCCGCTGATTCAGATGATGACATTTTGAACCCATGCAAGCGCAGAATTATGCGTAGAAGAGACCAAATAAGAACATATTACCGGAAGTAAGGGAGGCCACCTGTGTTTGGGTGGGGCTCCAGTAATTAGAGCTGATGCTATAAATAGCAGCATGTAGGTTTGGCCGTTGTGGAAGAATATCTGATCAGAGTTCGTCAGGAATCTTGTGTTGCTGGACTTTGTTGCTTTTTCACGCCTTTGAAACCAAAGCAGAGCAACGTGTGTGTGTCTCACTTCGTTGGAAGAAGAAGGGGTGTGAAGTTTCTTCACAGCTGCTAGCTAAGTACTTAATGACTGCTTAAGGGAAATTGTACAGACTACCCGGTTGTTTGGGACGAGTGCTCTTTGCAATACAAAAAGAGTGCTTTAGTTTATTTTGAATTTTGTGATAAAGAACATTGTTTTGAATTTTCAAATGTGTCTGTGTCTGAAATTTGTACCCTTGAATTTTCAGGAGGCTCCTATCAGAGAGTCCTGCAGAACATCGCGCATGTGTAGTCACAGCCATAATTCAATGCGGGGGAGGGATGAAACAACTTCCCACACCCCCGTAGGCCCTCTGAACACTGGAAATGGCCTGTTTCCCAACTTCTGGTGGGTCCAGTAGACTTGTGTTTCACCTTCCCCAGGCTCCAAAGCCTTCCCTGGATCCTGGGGAGGGTAAAAATGCCCTCCCCCATCCCCCCCAGAGGCTCTCTGGAAGCCAAAAACACCCTCCCAGAGCCTCTGTGAGAGCCAAAAATCAGCTGGCTGGCACACATATGCACGTTGGAGCTGAGCTAGGGCAACAGCTCATGTGCCAGCAGATATGGTTCCGCTTGCCACCTATGGCACCCATGCCATAGGTTCGCCATCACTGCCCTAAGGTATCAATTGAGGGAAGCCAGTATAGAGCCAACAATGCTAGGAGCAATGCATCAAACACTTGGTTCACCTTTTTCCTGTTTCCCCAACTTAAAGTTGCCATAATACCCAGTTATCCTTAAAGAGGTTATGGAACTTCTATACTTATGCATGCTGCACCCATTAAAAAGGCACAGGGCTTTGATCACAATATTGCAGACAGCATATTGATTTTTTTTATTATTCCTCTGCAGCTGCTGCTGCTTTTAGATCTATTACAAGTTGAATCCCTTCCTCTGCCATGCTACTCCTTCATTTTCTGACCCCATTGAATTATGGAGGACTAAAGAGTCCCAGGATTCAGATGAAAAAACTGCAGTATCATTTATTGTCCACATGGATTCATGTTTCAAAAGAAACAGCTGCAATGGGACCAGATTTCATCACTATAGGGAAAGGTATGATTCATCATTGAAATTAATGACAAACCTTTGAATGGGAAGCAGCAAAGAGGAAAGGGTTAATCTGCCTTTTCCACTCCTATTTTTCTCATCAAATTTTTAACCACCACATTTGTGCTTTTAAGTAAAAAATGAAAGTGGTAGCACAGCTCATTAATGTCTCATTAATTTTGGCCCTGAGGCAGTCCAGTGTGCTATTTCTGATCAGAAGTTTATTTGTTTGCCTAAAAATTGTAACTTCGTTTTTATTATAGCAATAGTAATTCCAAAGCAAGACAAAAAATGTAGAATCAATCTCCATACAATGGCATTATCTTAACTACATAAGTACACACACATAAAAGAATTATAAATTGTCTTTTCCTTTGACCAAGACAGTAGCAACAATGAAGAGATAGAAGAGCCTAGAGTTAATTAAAAGACTAGTACCAAGTTCTTGGTCTGATCATAGAGAGAATTTCTCAGTCAGGATGTCTACATTAAGAGAGCCTTTTTGATTCTATGTTTCGTCTTGCTTTGCAATTACTATTACTGGTACATCTGACATTGTAAGAACCCTGGTTTTAAGGCTGGACTGAAACAGGATTTTTTATCTCTGCACTCTGGTAATTCACAAAGCCATCTGATCTATTCAGATTGACTCTGTCTTTTTGTACCTGCTACCTAAAAGATTAAGGATTGGTGTATATTTGGGAGAAGATTCTCAAGACTCCTATAGATCACTCAACAGCAAATTAGTCACAGAATAAATCAACCCAGCAAAAATGACCAGATTAAAATTATGAGGTTTGGAAAAGGCCTAGCTTCCTGGAAAAAAACATTATACCAATGGTAGGAAAGGTGGAAGGGAAGAGAAAAAGAGGAAAACCAACTTCAAAGTGGATAACTTCATTTAATGTGGGATGCATTTATTTATTTTATTTATTTACTTATTTTGTCCAATACAGAATAATATACAATGAATCTTATAGAGATATAGTAGAGAAGATATATCAGATATAGGAGAGACTATAGGACAGGGGACGGAAGGCACTCTAATACACATGTACGCCCCTTACTGGCCTCTTAGGAATTTGGAGAGGTCAACTGTGGATAGTCTAAGGGTAAAGTATTGGGGGTTAGGAGATGATACTACAGAGTCCGGTAATGAGTTCCACACTTCAACAACTTGATTACTAAAGTCATATTTTTTACAGTCAAGTTTGGAGTGGTTAATATTAAGCTTGAATCTGTTGTGTGCTTTTGTGTTGTTGTGGTTGAAGCTGAAGTAGTCTTTGATAGGCAGGACATATGTTAGTATAGGGGTTTTAAACTTTTTAATATTTTAATTAATTGGATTATGTATTGGATTGTTTTTTCACTTGTTGTGAGCCGCCCCGAGTCTTCGGAAAGGGGCGGCATACAAATCCAAATAATAAATAAATAATAAAATAAATTGCAGCATATGATCTTGTGGGCAATACTTAGATCATGTTTAAGGCGTCGTAGTTCTAAGCTTTCAAGATGCAGGATTGTAAGTCTAGTTTCGTAGGGAATTCTGTTTCGGGTAATGGAGTGAAGGGCTCTTCTGGTGAAGTATCTTTGGACATTTTCAAGGGTGTTAATGTCAGAAATGTGGTATGGGTTCCAAACAGATGTGCTGTATTCTAGGATGGGTCTGGCGAAAGTGCATGCATGGTTGGAAGACTGGGGGGACCAAGTTAAGGACAGATAGTCATCATAGAGTGCTTGATGTTGTCACCTTAAAGGATGCCCATGTATTTGTAGTGATCTTCTTCATCCAGACTCTTTAAGTTATTTCTATAGAGCAGTGTTCCCAAACTTTTTCAATCCACCGCCTCCTTGGTGCTACAAACTCATCCTTAGTGCCCCCACCCCCACTAAATAGCATTGTTTGGGATAGCAGATTGCATGACCCACTGAGGAAGATAGTAACCGTAAAATTCAAAACTGTAACAATTAGGTGCACATTTATTCAAATCCAATTTAAAAAGTTTTTGTTAATTCAACAAAATTGTTGAAATGTTCCAGTTATACCAGGATTTCAAAGTCTGATAGTCATTTATTAAGAACCTCAGTAACTACCAACTTAGTAAACTCAGTAAAATTTATTAACTACTTCACTGTTCAGTAAATTCTTAATGTGATGGATGGGTTTTGTTCTGCCGGGCTCTCTGATAGGAGCCTCCCGAAAATTCAAGGGTACAAATTTCAGACACACACACGTTTGAAAATTCAAAACAATGTTCTTTATCACAAAATTCAAAATAAACAAAGCACTCTTTTTGTATTGCAAAGAGTACTCTTCCCAAAACAACCGGGTAGTCTGTACAATTTCCCTTAAGCAGTCATTAAGTACTTATCTAGCAGCTGTGAAGAAACTTCACACCCCTTCTTCTTCCAACGAAGTGAGACACACACACACATGTTGCTCCGCTTTGGTTTCAAAGGCGTGAAAAATCAACAAACAAAGTCCAGAAAACAGCAACACAAGATTCCTGAAGACCTGCTATCAGATACTCTTCCACAATGGCCAAACCCACACGCTGCTATTTATAGCAGCAGCCGTAATTACTGAAGCCCCATCTAAACACAGGTGGCCTCTCTTATCTCCTGTAATATGTCCTTACTTGGTCTCTTCTACGCATAATTCTGCGCTTGCATGGGTCCAAGACATCTTCATCCGAATCAATGGAAAATAATGGAGATTGACTGCCTGGGCTGTGTGCCAAGCCCCCCTCTTCCAAGTCACTCCCACCTTCTTCTTCGTCCGAGGAAACTTAATTCTGAACTGACTCTGTCAGCAATAACACAGGCCTGTGACATGTTGAAGTTTCCCCTGCATCCACCTCCACATTCCTTGGGGCAGGAGCTGGGCCAGAGCCAACCACAACAAGTTTGATGAAGTGATATCAGTTTCTCAATGTCTGGTTTTAAGTCAGTTAGCAGGAGTCTTAAATCACCATGTTCATAATCTGGAGTTGGTTTCTTTGCTTGGAGAGAAGTTAGATGACCACACTGAAACAACATTCCACCAAATATTATGTTGGAAATGCAACAAGGAGCTTCTTAATGTTCATAGTGCAATATAGCGATCAGAATTTTTTTCTGTAACCAAAACTCTTGGTACGATTTCTGAATTTTTTTCTGTAACCAAAACTCTTGGTACGATTTCTTAAATTTTGGCTTCAGCTCAATGTCATTTTG
Organism: Erythrolamprus reginae; assembly: GCF_031021105.1. Lineage (NCBI taxonomy): Eukaryota > Metazoa > Chordata > Lepidosauria > Squamata > Dipsadidae > Erythrolamprus > Erythrolamprus reginae. The sequence goes on along the minus strand of NC_091953.1, from coordinate 101,690,166 downwards.
CAGCTCTATTAATTGTTCCTCCACTACCCCATCTTCTTCAGTATCTGAGAATGGATTTAACCCACAATCTGGAATTTCAATCAAAAGAAGATCCTGATATCGGTCACACATATCTTTATACAGCATGTCCAAATGGTCACCAAAAACCTGCAGATCATCATCTTGTATCCCACCTATCTCTTTGAGTTCATCACTGAACAAAGCATTCTTGTCTTCAAAATTTTCCACAACAGTGTCAAAAAAATTGTAAAAGCATCTCACACAGTTGCCTTTTGATAGTCAACGAAGTGTGAACTCATTTTCATTGCCATCAGAAGGAGAATCCAGGGATTTCACTGTGTGGTCACATGCAGAGTCTTATTATGAGCCAAAGATCTAATTACCCTAATCAGTCTGAAATACATGGAGTGTGAAATTAACTTGACTTTATGTTTACACTGTACAGTAAGCCCGCATTATAAAATTTGCAGAAAATGGAATTGTGAAAGATATATAAGGCAATGATAATGATTACTGATTACGATATTATTAAAATGCTATTACAATGGATAGCAGAATTTGTGTACTATTTTTATTTAGCCAGATTGTTTGGTTAGGAAAAAAATCCCAATAAGATATATTCAAATTGGGTAGTTTTATAACAGGAGACAGATGTCTCTTTTGTTTGTTCATTCTTCACTGATTTCCCATAATCCAGACAAGCGATTTTATCGATTTGGTAATAATTTATCAGAATTAAGAAGCATCTGTGAATATTTCTAAGCACTTTATTTTACTTATGCCCTGTTGAGAATTGCTTCGAACTGGAATTACAATGTACTCTGAAAAACAAAATTATTTTTTCTGAATCATGCATTCATTCTTCCTTAAAAAGATTTCCATGATCTATTATGGGGTTTTTTTAAATTAAGTAAATTAAAAGTGTGTTCAACCTGGAATCCTCAAAGGATATTTCATGCCGCAGATATGCTGCGCTGCCTAGCTTTGCTTTGCCAAATTTACAGCTCTTTTTATTACCTGTGAACACCATCCTCCTGGGTATTTACTAAATAAAAGTTGCATTTAATAACTGGTTTTGCAACAGCTCTTCTTTAAGGTTGATTTAAGCTCCTCTTTAAGGTTGTCCATTTCAGCCAGGAAATTGCACTAATTACAGTAGCACTCTTTAGAAATGTTGATGTTATTTTGTAACGACCAGATGGTTAAAGAGAAATTAGCTAGACTAATATTTTAGTAATACAGGAATAGACGACCTGGAGAATTTGGCCTTAGTTTCAAGCCTAGGTGGGCAATTAATGTTAGCAATTTCATTCAATAATTTTGAAGTCTTACAAAGATCCCAGCATTTTAAGCAAAACACAAATTCCAGTCAATCTGGGAGAAATTGGTGAAAAAATCCCAGAGGTATAACATAGGAATGGTACAGATTTTGAAATCTATCCATTTTCTATACTATTCTTATTTCTAAGCACTATAATTACCTTATGTCTAAAGAAATGGAGTTGCTTCAAATCATAACTGAGAATTGATGTGACACAGTAGTTTCTTAGATTAGTTTGACTTCAACTATGGGAGCAAAAAAACAACAACTGAGATGTCAATATTCTCTACTGCAGATCCATAAGGCCAATGTTCTTGACGAAAGAATAGAATAGAATAGAATAGAAACATAGAAACATAGAAGACTGACGGCAGAAAAAGACCTCATGATCCATCTAGTCTGCCCTTATACTATTTTCTGTATTTTATCTTAGGATGGATATATGTTTATCCCAGGCATGTTTAAATTCAGTTACTGTGGATTTATCAACCACGTCTGCTGGAAGTTTGTTCCAAGGATCTACTACTCTTTCAGTAAAATAATATTTTCTCATGTTGCTTTAGATCTTTCCCCCAACTAATAGAGTAGAATAGAATAGAACAGAACAGAACAGAACAGAACAAAAAATTTTAGTGGCCAAGTGTGATTGGACACATAAGGAATTTGTTGTGGTGCATATGCTCTCAGTGTACATAAAAGAAAAGATACATTTGTCAAGAGTAATGAGGTACAACACTTAATGATTGTCATAGGAGTCAAATAAGCAATGAGGAAACAATCAGTATTAATAAAAATCTTAAGGATACAAGCAATAAGTTATGGTCATACAGTCATAAGTGGGAGGAAATGGGTGGTAGTAATAGTAGTGCAGACTTAGTAAATAGCTTGACAGTTGAGGGTTATCTCACATCAGAAAAACATCACATCACATCAGATACTATCTCACATCAGAAAAACCTAAAAGCAGGGGTGGGAGAGGATGAAAGATGATAATCCAGAGATACTCCAAGGATAAATCTGTTTTTAATGAAACTTTTTAAAATCTTATATGCAGAGATTGTATGCCTAGAGATCTTCTGTCTTTAAATAAACACTAAAAATATATTGAAACAAAGCCATTAGTGTACTTAGACTTAAGTTAGAAAAGGGGACATTCTACTTAGAAATTAAAATTATTTATTATATGTCATCCCAAGGCTACAACTTTAGCATTTCCAAATCTGATAAACCCTACCTTTGTTGGTCTGTAGCTCCCATCGCTCTGTCCCCAAAGCCATGCTGGCATAAAATAGCAGTTGTGGATCAACACATAAGTATGATATCAGATGCAAATACAAAGCATTTGGCTTTTATTGTAACAGATTGAGAAATATTAGCCTAAAACATTTTAGCTCGTTCTAAGTCTCCTTCTTGGCTTTATGATGTAGTGAATTTTTAAGTTTCCCTAATTCTATGGTTATCAAATAGTCATTCTGCATATATCAAGGTTAAAAGAGCAGTGGAGGCATTGAATTGATGACCATTAATGAATAATGGCTCATTTTCCTATAAAATTCTTCCTTTCTTAACTCTTTTGTTTTAATATGGATTATTTTAATCCACATCAGGGTTCCAGTTCTCAGGAAAGTTTGCAAACATCTTCAGCCATTTCACAAATTAATTGTGCAAACAAACATAGAAAGACTTGAAACATGAAGGTGTTAACTAGATAGTTTGTGATCTGTCTCTGTCTCTCTCTCTACTATACTGGCAGGTGTTGACTGAACATCTGGATAGTTTGGAGAATGGTCAGAAACTAAGTCGAGATTTGTACAAGATTGCAAAATAGTCTCATAGAATTCATTCTCATGTTATATTTGTCATGGCACAAAGATGATTTAAGAATCATTTTTGAGGTATACAGTCTCATTATACCACCTCCATTTCAGCCTGTTGCTGAGGCAGACTGTCATTAATCATTGCTAACTGACTCCTACAGGTTCCAGTTCAAATCTTCACATGCAGCCAGGATTAACCTGGAGGAGATGGAATCAAGGACTGTGATTTGTTCAGTCCCAACTGTCCTAGCAAGTCTGTTCCCTATTTGATTGTTGCCAATCAGTTTGGCATAGCTGTGTGAGAGGCCTCTTTTTATCCTTGCATTGGCATATTAAACTCCAAGCAGATCCTACTATCTGATACCTGTGTATAATATGTACATGTATGTTCATGTGAGCAATTGGGGGGGGGGTTGCAAAATCACAAAAGAATACCATAAAGACATGCACGTTTGATTGTTTGTTTGTTTGTTTGTTTGTTTGTTTGGTTGGTTGGTTGGTTGGTTGGTTGGTTGGTTGGTTGGTTGGTTGGTTGATTGATTGATTGTTTGTTTGATTGTTTGATTGATTGATTGATTTGTATGCCGCCACTCTCCGTAGACTTGGGGTGGCTCACAGCAATAATAAACAATATATAACAAATGTAATAATTTAAGAGAAACACTAAAAACCCCATTATTAAAAGCAAACATACACACAAACATACCATACATAAACTGTATAGGCCCGGGGAAGATGTTTCAATTCCCCCATGCCTGACGACAGAGTTGGGTTTTAAGGAGTTTACAAAAGGCAAGGAGGGTGGGGGCAGTTCTAATCTCTGGGGGGAGCTGGTTCCAGAGGGTCGGGGCTGCCACAGAGAAGGCTCTTCCCCTGGGTCCCGCCAAACGGCATTGTTTAGTTAACAGGACCCGGAGAAGGCCAACTCTGTGGGACCTAATCGGTCCCTGGGATTCGTGCAGCAGAAGGCGGTCCCGGAGATATTCTGGCCCGATGCCATGAAGGGCTTTATTGGTCATAACCAACACTTTGAATTGTGACCGGAAACTGATCGGCAGTCAATGCAGACTGCGGAGTGTTGGTGTGACATGGACATACCTAGGGAAGCCCATGATTGCTCTCGCATCTGCATTCTGCACGATCTGACATTTCCGAACACTTTTCAAAGGTAGCCCCATGTAGAGAGCATTACAGTAGTCGAACCTCGAGGTGATGAGGGCATTAGTGACTGTGAGCAGTGACTCCCGGTTCAGATAGGGCCGCAACTGGTGCAGGCAGAGTGATGCACCTGTGTATGGAATGGAGTTAGGAAAGAAAAAAGTCTTTTCACCAGATGCAGAGACTAGATCTGGAGAAATTGGGTTCAGGAAGGGGGTGAAATTCAGAATTGCAATAGCACTGAGAGCTCTCTGCTTTGCTTTTGAGATAATCTCTTTGAACACCAAGATAATATATATGCTCTCATCAATTGTGAGACCACACTTGGAGTACTGTGTACAGTATGGTCACCTCGACTCAAGAAGGATATAATGGAACTGGAAAAGGTGCAAAAAGCAACAAGTATGATCAAGGAAATGGAGCACCTCCTTATGAAACCAGGTTGCAACGCCTTGTTCTCTTCAGTCTTGAAAGACGGCATTTAAGGAATGACTTGATTGAAGTGTATAAAATTATGCATGGGATAGAAAAGGTGGGTAGAGATAAATTCTTTTCTCTATCACACAATACTAGGATGAAGGGGCACTCCCTAAAACTCATAGAAAAGAAAGCGAGGACAAATCAAGGGAAATATTTCTTCAACTAGAGGGTCATTGGTTTATGGAATTAATTTCCAGAAGAGGTTGTGACAGCTGTCAGTCTTGATAGCTTCAAGGCAGGATTAGACAGATTCATGGATGCCAAGTGTATCGGTGGTTATTGAAACGGATGTCCATGTGCCACCTCTATGTTGGTTGAGGCAGGCAGGATTCCTTTGAGTACCATTCGTTGAGGGTCAAGGGAAAGGGAGGGTTTTGCCTTCTCTTTCTGCTCAAGATCCCCATGGACAATTGGTGGGCCACTGTGTGACACAGAATGCTGGACTCGATGGACTCGGAGCGGCTCACAACAACAAAACAGTACAAATCCAATAGTTAAAAATATGTTACATGTATGTATGTATGTATGTATGTATGTATGTATGTATGTATGTAACATATTTTTGCTGAATTTAAATATATATAATAATTCTCTGTCAGACCTATTGACATCCCAGTTGAGACTGCTGTAGACAAGGATGTGACAGGAGAGGACAGCAGGAATCCACTAAAACACTACTTTTAAATTATTCCGCATGAATTCAGAATACAAAATAACAGAGTAGGGAGGGATCTTGGACAGGGGTGGGTTCCAACTTACTTTGCTGCTGCTTCGCTCCCTCCTGCACTGTGTGAGTGCACATGTGTGCTTCATGGGTGCGTACATGCACAGTAACAAAAGTTATGGGGGGGAGCCAAAAAAATATGGTGATTGCATGTACAGTGCCAGAACTCGGCTTGTATGCATGCTCATGTTGTGGTTGGCTCTGCACCAACTCCTGCCCCAAGGACTGTGGGGGCGGATGTGGGTGAATCCTCCCAGAGTCAGAGGCCAGTTTTACTGGTTCGGATAGCAGAGCATCGGAAGCAGGGAGTGACTGTGAAATGGGATCCTCAGAGGGGGTCATGGCAGGCAGGCCATTAGGAAGCAATTCCTCCTCCTCCTTATCCTCGCTGGACTCAGATGAAGAAGCATTCATTGACTTATGCAGCCGCAGGGCAATGACTAGGAAAGAGCAGCTGCGGAAATACTACAGGAGATAAGGGAGTTTCACCTGTGGTTGGGTGTGGTTCAACTAATTGGGGCTGCCGTTAAGTTGGCAGTGTTTGGGCCTCAGAGTGTAGAAGTTTATCTGTTCGGTGATAATGGAAGTGGCTTTCATCTCAGGATTCTCCAAGGACTCTCTTTGCTTTGATATCAGGACTCTGAACTTAAACCGTAGTCAAACATGTGAGTTTGAAAACGTTTGAAGGAGAGTAGCTGTGACGTCTTCACAACTACTTGTTAATTGCTTTGTGTTTGTTTATTGTTTTTCACTGCATTCAAGTCTGTTGCTTTGAAGGTGAGCCCTTTGACTACCAAAAGGGTGTTTTGCTTCTATTTTACTTTGGATAAAAACAGTGTTCTTGACTTTTCACGTGTGTGTGTGTCTGCTTCTTCTACCTTTGCAATTAATTGTGGGCTCGTGCCGTGAGCCCGGCAGAACAGCTCAGAAGGGCACAAAATGCCCACTCAGTTAAATGTGCCCCTACCTAGCCACATCCACAGAACCAGTAGTAAAAAAAATTAGTGCCCGCCTCTGCTGCATATGCTCAGTCATTGCAACTGTTCATCATAAGTTTTATCTTCCAGCCCCTTAATCTTCCTTGTTGCTTTTTTCTGCACTCTTTCAAGAGTCTCAGCATCTTTTTTGTACCATGGTGACCAATACAAAAAAGATGCTGTGACTCAAGAAATACTGCAGTCCAATTGCTTTTTAAAAAAGCACTTTTGGGACATTCTACCAGAGTCATCTATACCAGTGTTTCCCAACCTTGGCAACTTGAAGATATTTGGACTTCAACTCCCAGAATTCCCCAGCCAGCATTTGCTGGCTGGGGAATTCTGGGAGTTGAAGTCCAAATATCTTCAAGTTGCCAAGGTTGGGAAACACTGATCTATACAACGGTTGTAGGAAGACAGGAGTGCAGTAGGAAGTAGGTAGCAGGAAGATAGAAGTAGAGGCTGTATTACATGTCTTGATAGCAGCAAGGATTGTATTTGCACAATGCTAGAAAAATGAAGAAACACTTCATAAGTGTTTATGAACTGTAATTATTACACTATAAGAAATAATTAAGAAGATACTAGAAATGGCAGTCTGACATTAAAAATGAAACAGAAAGAAGATACAGAACATTATCAAACAGGGAATCTATTTTATCAGTGGTTGGGGAAAAAGGGGTGGAGATTAAGAAAGTAATATGTATTATTAAGCAAATTGAACACCCATGCAACATGATGTTTATTAAGTACTAAGAAATGTAACTCATAAAGCATTAATTAAAAGAAGTAGTAGTAGTAGAGGATTGTGAGCTTATCATTTGAATGCTTGGGTTGTTTTTACAAAAGCTAGTTAAAGATGTAGTCCAGTGTAATCTATGTGGGATTAAATCCTATTAATTACATGGGTGTTGCAAGTAGAGATATATTGAGTTCTTGTATACTATTTTTTAGTGTGTAGGGGGGTTTTGCATTGCAGAAGCAGAAGAAAACATCATATAAATATGCAGCCATTCATATCATTCATATCACAAAGGGTCCTGTTACAGTTTCTATGTCACATTGAAATAATTTAGAAGTGATATAATTAAAACAAAAGGTGTAATTACCATTACTTGTAAAAACACCTCTGGAAATTATAGTGCTTTGAAACTAACAGATTTATTTTAGAATCCTTCACTAAGCATTTTCAGGAGTAGTTTTACTTTGCAACAGGATGAACAATTGGCAACACAATGAAAAGATTAAGTGATATAAGGACAGTGGACAGTTTTAAGAGCATTGGTTTTAAAAAATCTTGGGTGGAACTGAGCTTTTTAAATATTTGAAGCATCTCCAGAAAACTTTTCTTCAATGCCAGAGTATTTTTTCCCCAGGTTGTTTCATGAAGTTTGGAGTGTTTACTACTTTTTCTATTTTTATAATATAAAGTAGAAACATTTATGATAGAACCATTTCTCATTTTTGGACATAGCATCTGGCTTTGCAGATGATGAGAAAACAAACTATCCTAACAAATATTGTATGAATAGCGAAGATCAAATGGTTGCTTTCTAACTGTTCCTTAAAAGACAAAGGGAATACGGTAATACATGTCAGCTTCAGATAGAAAATATGAAACATGGTGTAACTCATATTTCACTATATTTCATTTTAACCAGCCTCCAAAGAACATTAAATTCTGAAGGATTCATATGCTCACCTACCATTACGTTTGAGTCAATCATTATTCAGTGAAGATTCACATAAGGTGTTTTATTCAACTAATATAAATCAGAAAACACAATAATATTTCTACGCTTTGGAAATTCTATCTCCCTTTTTAGTTAAAAAATTCAGTCTCATGGTGTGTGCATGGAAGCTACAGTATTAATGAATAATGTTTTATACCAGTGATGGCAAACCTTTTTTTCCTCAGGTTCTGAAAGAGCGTGGGTGTGCACTATCGCATATATGTGAGTGCCCACATCAATAATTCAATGACTGGGGAGGGCAAAAACAGGTTCCCTCGCCTCCCCGGAGGCCCACTTGGCCTGTTTCCCAACTTCTGGTGGGTCCAGTAGCCTCGTGTTTTGCCCTTCCCAGACTCCGAAGGCTTTCCTGGAGCTGGGGGAAGGTAAAAACACCCTCCCCATCTCCCCCAAAGGCTCTCTGGAAGTTAAAAATGTCCTTCCAGAGCCTCTGTGCAAGCCATAAATCAGCTGGCCGGCATGTTGGAGTTGAGCTAGGGCAATAGCTCGTGTGCCAGCAGATATGGCTCCGCGTGCCACATGTGGCACCTGTGCCATAGGTTCCCCATCACTGTTTCATATAAATAAAGCAGAGAGGAGGCTTACTGTATGTTCTGCCGGACTCTCTAGTAGGAGCCTCCCGAAAATTCAAGGGTACAAATTTCAGACACATACACGTTTGAAAATTCAAAACAATGTTCTTTATCACAAAATTCAAAATAAACTAAGCACTTTATATGGCAAAGAGCACTCATCCCAAAACATCCGGGTAGTCTGTACAATTTCCCTTAAGCAGTCATTAACTGCTTAGCTAGCAGCTGTGAAGAAACTTCACACCCCTTCTTCTTCCAACGAAGTGAGGCACACACACACATGTTGCTCTGCTTTGGTTTCAAAGGCATGAAAAAGCAATAAAGTCCAGCAACACAAGATTCCTGACGAACTCCAATCAGATATTCTTCCACAACGGCCAAACCCACATGCTGCTATTTATAGCAGCAGCTCTAATTACTGGAGCCCCACCCAAACACAGGTGGCCTCCCTTACTTCCAGTAATATGTTCTTACTTGGTCTCTTCAACGCATAATTCTGCACTTGCGTGGGTCCAAAACATCATCATCTGAATCAATGGAAGATAAAGGAGATTAACTGCCTGGGCTGTGTGCCAAGACCTCCTCTGCCGAGTCACTCCTACCTTCTTCTTCATCCGAGGAAACTAAACTCTGAACTGATTCTGTCGGCAATAACACATGCCTGTGACATGTTGAAGTTTCCTCTGCATCCACCTCCCCTGGGGCAGGAGCTGGGCCAGAGCCAACCACAGCACTGTATTAGACATACAAATGCACATATTTTGCTTAATTTTCCAACAATACAATTGGATTGTCTAGTAAATGTAGATATTCCACAGAGAAATATTCTGATTGGGGCAGGGGCCGATTCCATCTACCGCTGCTACCAGTGTGCTTCCTGTGGAGCTCCACAACCCTGGCACTCTTGCACATCAGAGCAAGATTTACTTCCTGTGCATGCGTAGGAGCCAAATCTTGCATGCGCGAACACCTGAACATGAGATTTCACTTATTTTTTCTTGCTTCTGCACATGGGCGGAATTAAAAAATCGGCAAAAATTGCTGAGATCTCACATGCCCATGTGCAAAATTTGGTTTCTTGCACATGTGCAGGAAGAAAATCTCACTCCAAGGCGTGTGTCTGCTGGTCAACTGGAGATGCGCACACAGCTTCATTTTCACTACCGGAACAGCATCCCCTCCCCCCCGTCCATGTAGCAACCCAATACCAGATGGGGCAATGTTGTATATTGTCTGTAGGAGCTGTGGTGGCGCAGTGGTTAGAATGTATTACTGCAGGCTACTTCTGCTGACACTGGCTGCCATCAATTTGGCAGTTCAAATCTGACCAGGCTCAAGGTTGATTTATCCTTTCATCCTTCCAATGTCAGTAAAATGAGAACCCAGGTTGTTGGGGAAAATATTCTGACTCTATAAACCATTTAGAGAGGTCTGCAAAAGCACCGTGCAAAAGTGCTATTGGTTGCTATTACTATTTTGTTAAAGGTCTATCAAAAATACTAAAAATAGTAAAATAGAGTTTTAGTAATCAATGTATATAAGTAGTGTTGGGCGAACCGAACTTGCAAAGCGTTTGACATTCGCTTTAACACCGCGAATCGCCGCCACCTAGGAGGAGAGTGGGGAATCCCATCATGGGTGTAAGGAAAAGGAGGTGGGGAATCCCATGATGGGATTCTGAGGGCGGGGCTTTGACATCACGGAGACTCCCTCCTGGCTGGCCGAAACAGGGAGGAATGAGTCTCCGTGATGTCAAAACCCCGCCCCCAGAATCCCATCATGGGATTCCCCACCTACTTTTGCTTGAAGCGCCGCTGCGGCATCATTTTCCATAAAAATAAAAGGAAGCAAAAGGAGGTGGGGGATTGTTGTTTATTTTGTTTATTTTTATCTTGTTTATTTTTACAGAAAAGGATGCCACAGTGGCACTGCTGCTGTTCGGGTTCGGGTTTGGCGAACTTACCTGAACTTTACGGCAAAGTTTGGCCAAACTCGCCGAACCTGACCTTCGTTGGGTTCGCCCAACACTATATATAAGTCTAAGTGCTATTGCTATACTATAGACCAGGGGTCCCCAAACTTGGGAACTTTAAGACCTGTGGACTTTAACTCCCAGAATTCTCCAGCCAGCTGTGCTGGCTGGAGAATTCTGGGAGTTGAAGTCCACAGGTCTTAAAGTTCCCAAGTTTGAAGACCTCTGCTATAGACTATGGTGTTGTGTGGATGAAAACACTGCCAGCAAACTAATGCATATTGGATTACTTTATAGGATGACCTGTGTCAGATAAAGACTCATCTAAATTATCATTTCTTTAAATATAAATGTCTTAATGGCAGGATGAGGACTAGAATGTAACCCCCCTGCCCCCCGTTTTCCTAAACTCAGTTAATCATATAATTCTGGGAATGATACAACCTAAGCTCATTTAATTTTTTATTGAAATATATGCATTAAAAAAGAACAATGCGCAAAAAATATACATAAATATAACATACAAATAAACATTGACCCAAACACATCTACAAAACAAACAAAAAAGAAAAAGGATATTTAAATTAAAATATTTCAGTCAATTAAACACATTATCTCTAAAAGAAAAGAACTTTCTTATAACTATTACAGTCAGTATAAAGAATTTGTTCTGGTTTTTAATTTTATATACACACTTTACCACTTTATTTCAATTGAGATAGTTCAATCAATTCAAATAATCTACTTCATTATATACCTTCAACAAGATATTATTTTAGTAATATTGTTTTTCTTACTTTTATATCTAAAATAAAAGTTATAAATATAAAAGTTAAAGTTATAAATATAAAAGTTACATAAAGATACAATCTAAGCGCAAATACAGGGCACGTTCCAAAAATAATGCAATTATTTTTTTAAAAAGTAATTTATTTAACAGATTTGCACAAACACTTAAAACCCTTCAAAGTACTGTCCTTGGGCCTCTACACATTTTTTCCAGCGACTCTGCCATGACTGGTACACACCCTGGAAGGCGTCTTCGGGGACCTCATGCAAGGTCTTTGTCACGGCTGATTGGATCTCTTCTGTGGTCGAAAAACAGATTCCTTTCAGGACTGGGAACAAAAAGAAGTCTGGGGCAACTTTAGGACTATAGGGGAGTGGCGCAGCATTGGTACCTGGTATTTGGCCAGGAACTCGCGGACTCGTAGCGCATTGTGGCAAGGCATGTTTTTTGTCCATAGATCTATATTTTCTGTTAACATTGGCTGTTCCTTCACAATACTGCGAAGAAATTAGCTCTCCTCCTTTGCCTCCTTATGATTGACACGTGAAGCTAAATTGTAAAATAATTTCAAGGTACTTCTTTTCCTAAATGCGGTTACTTTCTTCACAATTACCTTTTGGCTAACTGTTTCATATAATTGAAATGTTGCAATATTTCACTCTCTTAGCTCATACACATATTTATGTCTAAATGAAATGCTCAATTTCCTTTTTCGCAGGTACTTGTCTTGGTATGTCCCCATGTTATCAACTCACTCGGTGTCTGAATCTTGTTCTATCCCTGGCATATTTAAAGGGTAGAGAAAAAGCTTGCTTCAGAAAAAAGAAGATATCTCGTATATCAATTTTCAGAAAAGGATATGAAAAAGAAAATTGATTTATATCCTTTCCTAAATACAGGATATTAATCTTTTGAAAGCAAATTTTACCTTCAGACACAATTACAGTCACTTACATAGTGACTGTGTAAGGAACAAGAATTGTATCAATACCTATTTTGTCAAATAACTGGTATATATTATTTCTGCAGACAGTATGCTTCTATGGAAAATGAGTTGTGTACATATCTCCATTTATAAGGATAGGTACAAGAACATATTATAATCCAGAAATGTGAAGCTGTAGCAACTTATTCTGGTTTGCGCTCTGTGATATATTGATCCATACGTTTTGTCCTTCAGAACAGATTCCCACCCCATAGGTCAGCCATGTACATCTGGTAAGCACTGTAAACAGAGGTATCTATTGTAAACCATAATGAAAGTAATACATGAAATTTCTACCAAGTCTGCACTCCACAAGCAATTCCACCAACAAACACATTGACTACAACCAGCTTATAAACCCCTCAGAATCCAAATCAACCACACAGCCAAGTAGAGACAGCACCAACCCTCAACCAACCCATGCAAGCTCCCCACAACCAGCACTTCACCACCCAATGACTCTCTTGTAAAGTCATCATAAAACTCATCACAAGACTCTCACTAGTAACTCACATCTGACCTATTACAAAACTCACCACAAGAACCTCACTTGATATACCACATCTGACCCATTAAAAGATCCATCGCAAGACTCATCGCAAGACCCTGACCTGGTGGGACTCTCACCTGACGTGACCTCCCATCACAAGACCTACTGCTCACATGAAGCCCTTATAAATGGATCACTAACGTTGACATTCCCTCAGCTCTTCGGAATCCGCGAGAGCCATCGTGGGGCTTCCAAGATTCGCCCACATTTCTTCAACACTCCATGGCTTGCATTGGCTGCCAATCAGTTTCCGGTCACAATTCAAAGTGTTGGTCATGACCTTTAAAGCCCTACATGGCATTGGACCAGATTACCTCTGGAACCGCCTGCTACAGCATGAATCCCAGTGACCGATAAGGTCCCACAGAGTTGGCCTTCTCCGGGTCCCGTCGACTAAACAATGCCGTTTGGCGGGCCCCAGGGGAAGAGCCTTCTCTGTGGCGGCCCCAGCCCTCTGGAACCAACTCCCCCCGGAGATTAGAACTGCCCCCACCCTCCCTGTCTTTTGTAAACTATTCAAGACTCATTTATACTGCGAGGCATGGGGGAGTTGAGATAGCCCTTCCCCCTAGGCCACTACAAGTTATGCATGGTATGTTTGTGTGTATGTTTGGTTTTATAATAGGGGTTTTAGTTGTTTTTTATTATTGGATTGTACATGTTGTTTTTATTATTGTTGTTAGCCGCCCCGAGTCTACGGAGAGTGGCGGCATACAAATCCAATAAATTATTGGATTATTATGTTACCTAGCCTGGTAATGAAATGTTTAGAAACCAACCCACAAGCTCAGAGAATGGACCCTCACTCTCATTCTGCACCCAAGCTACACATATTTGGCTCTATTGTAATAGCACTGTCTTGACCTTCCATCTCTGATGCATACATTCAGTATGCATCATAAGAGAAATGGAACAAGTGTTGTTAATTGTTCCTTTTCCCAATGGATATCTATGATTGTGAAAAGTGAAGTACTGACTAAAGCCCCAATCCACCAGAGCTAATCTTATGTTTTTGTGATCTCATAGCCTACAGCAGTGATGGCAAACCTATGGCATGGGTTTGCACTGGCATACAATCTGTTGCCCTAGCTCAGCTCCAACGTGCATGTGTGCGCTGGCCAGTTGATTTTTGGCTCTCACATAGGCTCTGGGAGGGCATTTTTGGCTTCCAGAGAGCCTCCAGGAGGATTGGGGAGGGCATTTTTACCCTCCCCTGGCTCCAGGAAAGCCTTTGGAGCCTGGAGAGGGAAAAACACAAGCCTACTGGGCCCACCAGAAGTTGAGAAACAGGCCATGCCTGGCCTCCAGAGGGCCTTCGGGTGGTAGAGGAAGCTGTTTTTGCCCTCCTCAAGCATTGAATTATGGGTGTGGGTACTCGCATCTGCGTGATAGCGCTCGTGCACATACTTTCGGCACCTGAAGAAAATAAGGTTCGCCATTGCTGTCTTAGAGCTATAATGCCTTCACTGCTTAGGACCAAAAGGATCACAGGTTGTTTATTTATTTATTTATTTGTTTGTTGTTAGAGTTGAAAGGGACCATGAAGGCCATCGAGTTCAACCCCCTGCCCAAGCAGGAACCCTATAATACACCAGTCAAGTGGCAGTTCAATCTTCTCTTAAAAATGTCCAGAGTGTTGGAGTTCACAATGTCCGCTGGTAGGTTGTTCCATTGGTTGATCGCTCTGACCATCAGGAAGTTCCTCCTTATCTCCATGTTGAATCTCTCCTTGGTCAGCTTCCAACCGTTGTTCCTCGTCCGGCCCTCGGTGCCCTGAAGAATAAAGTGATCCCCTCCTCTCTGTGACATTCCCTTGTATACTTGTAGACTGCTATCATGTCTGCTCTGGCCCTCCTTTTCTCTAGGCTATCCATGCCCAGTTCCCTCAGTCTCTCTTCGTAAGTCTTGGTTTCTAATCCCTTAATCATCTTGGCCCTATAATAAAAAGTTCTGGTTTCAGTTGAATGTCAGACTTTAAAATCCTATAATCAACAAGCTTCTGTTCAGCATCTACAATGGATGTTTCAAGAAAGGATGAAGAATGAGTCTATTTTGCACCATGAAGAGGAAAATTTCAGTTATGTTCATTCTCCATTCATCATATTTTAGTCCTAAGTCATTTGGCATAGAAATACAATGGCAAATCTAATTGTTCTTTTTATATTATCTCTGGTTTTAAATTTGACCCAATTTTAACATCCCTCTTATGGAAAAATCTACGGGTATTGAGAGTGATCATCATTTTCCTTATTTAAAAACTGCGTGAAAAATCCAAAATCAAAATAAATTGTAATTCACAACTCAGCTATTGATTTAAATCTTTGCACACAAGGAAGAGAGACAACCTTGCCTGTTAAAATTATCCCTGTCCAATCTTTATATTCACCTTGAAGAAAGTCACAGAACTTAATTTCTACTCCCACCCAAACATCTCAAATAACTGACAAGAAATTCTTGTTCTATGCTGGTCATCAGCTGATATTTTGAAAACTCTGGTTGGTATCAGATGAGGATTTCAAAGTTTAGCGCAGCACTCTAGAGAAAACCAACTAGAAACATAGAAGACTGACGGCAGAAAAAGACCTCATGGTCCATCTAGTCTGCCCTTATACAATTTTCTGTATTTTATCTTAGGATGGATATATGTTTATCCCAGGCATGTTTAAATTCAGTTGCTGTGGATTTACCAACCACGTCTGCTGGAAGTTTGTTCCAAGGATCTACTACTCTTTCAGTAAAAATAATATTTTCTCATGTTGCTTTTGATCTTTCCCCCAACTAACTTCAGATTGTGTCCCCTTGTTCTTGTGTTCACTTTCCTATTAAAAACACTTCCCTCCTGGACCTTATTTAACCCTTTAACATATTTAAATGTTTCGATCATGTCCCCCCTTTTCCTTCTGTCCTCCCGACTATACAGATTGAGTTCATGAAGTCTTTCCTGATACGTTTTATGTTTAAGACCTTCCACCATTCTTGTAGCCTGTCTTTGGACCCGTTCAATTTTGTCAATATCTTTTTGTAGGTGAGGTCTCCAGAACTGAACACAGTACAGTGTTCCCTCGCTTTTTGCGGGGGATGCGTTCCGAAACTGCTCGCGAAAGTTGAATTTCTGCGAAGTAGAGATGCGGAAGTAAATACAGTGATCCCCCGCTCTTTGCGAGGGTTCCGTTCCAGGACCCCCCGCAACGAGCGGGTTTTCGCGAAGTAGCGCTGCGGAAGTAAAAACACCCTCTGCGCATGTGCAGAGGGTGTTTTTACTTCCGCAGCGCTAGCGAGGAGCCTAAGATTGGGGGCGGCGCGGGTGTTTTAAAACATCCCCGCCGACATGAGGGGCTCGCTAGCACACCCCCAAACCCGGGTTGGGGGTTCGGGGGTGTACTAGCGAGCCTCCCATGTCGGCGGGGATGTTTTAAAACACCCGCGCGACTTTCCAATGAGTCCCGAAGACAAACGCGTTGTCTTCGGGACTCATTGGAAAGTCGCGCGGGTGTTTTAAAACATCCCCGCCGACATGGGAGGCTCGCTAGCACACCCCCGAGCCCCCAACCCGGGTTTGGGGGGTGCTAGGAAGCTCCCATTGTTGGCGGAGACCTTTTAAAACACTCGCGCGGCTTCCAAACCGAGTCCTGGAAGCCGCGCGAGTGTTTTAAAAGGTCTCCGCCAACAATGGGAGCTTCCTACCACCCCCCAAACCCGGGTTGGGGGCTCGGGGGGGGTGCTAGGAAGCTCCCATTGTTGGCGGAGACCTTTTAAAACACTCGCGCGGCTTCCAAACCGAGTCCTGGAAGCCGCGCGAGTGTTTTAAAAGGTCTCCGCCAACAATGGGAGCTTCCTACCACCCCCCAAACCCGGGTTGGGGGCTCGGGGGGGGTGCTAGGAAGCTCCCATTGTTGGCGGAGACCTTTTAAAACACTCGCGCGGCTTCCAAACCGAGTCCTGGAAGCCGCGCGAGTGTTTTAAAAGGTCTCCGCCAACAATGGGAGCTTCCTACCACCCCCCAAACCCGGGTTTGTGGGCTCGGGGGGGGTGCTAGGAAGCTCCCATTGTTGGCGGAGACCTTTTAAAACACTCGCGCGGCTTCCAAACCGAGTCCTGGAAGCCGCGCGAGTGTTTTAAAAGGTCTCCGCCAACAATGGGAGCTTCCTACCACCCCCCAAACCCGGGTTGGGGGCTCGGGGGGGGTGCTAGGAAGCTCCCATTGTTGGCGGAGACCTTTTAAAACACTCGCGCGGCTTCCAAACCGAGTCCTGGAAGCCGCGCGAGTGTTTTAAAAGGTCTCCGCCAACAATGGGAGCTTCCTACCACCCCCCAAACCCGGGTTGGGGGCTCGGGGGGGGTGCTAGGAAGCTCCCATTGTTGGCGGAGACCTTTTAAAACACTCGCGCAGCTTCCAAACCGAGTCCTGGAAGCCGCGCGAGTGTTTTAAAAGGTCTCCGCCAACAATGGGAGCTTCCTACCACCCCCCAAACCCGGGTTGGGGGCTCGGGGGGGGTGCTAGGAAGCTCCCATTGTTGGCGGAGACCTTTTAAAACACTCGCGCGGCTTCCAAACCGAGTCCTGGAAGCCGCGCGAGTGTTTTAAAAGGTCTCCGCCAACAATGGGAGCTTCCTACCACCCCCCAAACCCGGGTTGGGGGTCCGGGGGGGCGCTGTCTCTCGGCGCTTTCGTGCTGAGTCCGGGAGCGAACTCGCTCCCCGACTCAGCTGGAAAGCGCCGAGAGACAGCGTGGACAGGCCCGTTCCTTGGCGCTGTCTCTCGGGGCTTTCCAGCTGAGTCGGGGAGCGAGTTCGCTCCCGGACTCAGCACGAAAGCCCCGAGTGACAGCGCCAAGGAACGGGCCTGTCCACGCTGTCTCTCGGGGCTTTCGTGCTGAGTCGGGGAGCGAGTTCGCTCCCGGACTCAGCACGAAAGCCCCGAGTGACAGCGCCAAGGAACGGGCCTGTCCACGCTGTCTCTCGGCGCTTTCCAGCTGAGTCGGGGAGCGAGTTCGCTCCCGGACTCAGCTGGAAAGCGCCGAGAGACAGCGTGGACAGGCCCGTGCGGCGAGAATGAACGGCGTGGGCGGGCGAAGGGCGGGCGGCAGCGAGGAGTTTGCGTGGGCGGTGGGGAAACTCCTCGCTGACGCCAGCAAGAGGGGGAAGACCCAGGGAAGCCGCTGCCATCTACGCATGCGTGCCCGGCACGCATGCGTAGATGGTATTTTTGACTTCCGGGTTGAAAAATAGCGAAGTACCCTATTCGCAATGGTTGGGGACGCAATAAACGGGGGATCACTGTACACTATTTTTGGCTATGAACAGTATCACAAGCCTTCCCGTAACACTTTAAACACCTAAATTGCAATTTTCCATTCCCTTAGCAACCATTCAGATTATTACTCACCATTTTTATTTATTAAAGTTTGTTAAAAAAAATATTTATTAAAGACAGTTTGGTGATGACATATGACATCATCGGGTGGGAAAAACCGTGGTATAGGGGAAAAACCCGCAAAGTATTTTTAAATTAATATATTTGAAAAACCGTGGTATAGACTTTCTGCAAAGTTTGAACCCGCGAAAATCGAGGGAACACTGTATTCCAAATGTGGTCTCACCAGCACTCTATATAGCGGGATCATAATCTCCTTCTTCCTGCTTATTATACCTCTAGCTATGCAGCCAAGCATCCTACTTGGCTGCTTAGTAATCATTTTTGGATGATTGAAATAATGGTCTTTGATTCAAACAAAAACTAAAACCCTGGGGGCGAGGATTTTTGACCCCCTCAGAGAGGGTCTGCAACTTGGGCATCCTCCTCGATCCACAGCTGACTTTAGAACATCATCTCTCAGCTGTAGCGAGGGGATTGTTTGCCCAGGTTTGCCTGGTGCACCAGTTGCGGCCCTATTTGGACATGGAGTCTCTACTCAGAGTCACTCATGTCCTTATCACCTCGAGATTAGACTACGGCAACTCTCTCTACATGGGGCTACCTTTGAAGAATGTTCGAAAAGTGCAACTTGTGCAGAACGCAGCTGCGCAAGCAGTCATGGGCTTGCCCAGACATGCACATATCTCTCCAAGACTCCGTGGACTGCATTGGTTGCCAATTGGTTTCTAGACATAATTCAAAATGTTGGTTATGACCTGTAAAATCCTACATGGCATCGGGCCAGAATACCTATGGGACCGCCTTCTGCCATATGAATCCCAGAGACTGGTCAGTCCCACAGAGTCTGCCTTCTCCAGGTTCTGTCAACTAGACAATGTCATTTGATGGGGCCTAGGGGAAGAGCCTTCTCTGTGGGGGCCCGACCTTCTGGAATCAGCTCCCGCCAGAGATTCGCACTGGCCCCACCCTCCTTGCCTTCCGCAAGAGTCTTAAGACTCATTTATGCCACCAGGCTTGGGGAACTAGACTTTTGCCCCCTGGCCGATGAATGTGTTGAGAGCAAGTTAATCGGATGGGTATGACTGTTTTTTATGGTTCTTGGATTTTTTTATATTTTAAATTTAATTAATTGGTTTTAATATGTTATATATATATTTATTATATGTTGCAAGCCACCCCGAGTCCTCGAAGAGGGGTGGCATAAAAATCCAATAAATAAATAAATAATAAATAAATAAAACTGGGAACACAAGATGGGTTATGAGTTTGTGGGTGAGGAGTTGGGGCCCTGAAAGCATATGTAGATGTGGCTATTTGGAAGCCCAAAGATATAGTTCTGTGGTATAAAACTTCTTCTGCATGCAAGATGTTGAATGCATCACAGCGGTCTTTATAGCTCGCTGACCAACATCTATCCAAATATCAAGTCATTGGATATTTGAGAGCAGCACGAAGGCCTGGCCCGTTTCCTGCCATTCCCCCTTTAATCCCGGCCATCTCGGGCTTTTCTGGGCTGCCACAGGAGCCTTTTGGTGGCTTAAGGAGGCTTTGGCAGTCCAGAGCAAATAAAGCATTTTCCTTTCTCTGGGCGCTTGGAGAAGGAATAAACCCCTGCCAGCGCCCAAAGAAAAGAAACGCTCCCTTCACTCTGGGCAGCAACTGTCCTCCTCCTCTTCTTCCTCCTCCTCCTCCCACCCAAATTCCGAGCTTTTATTTCTTTCCTAATGGGGATGAATAAGAATGCTGTTTTCAGGGCCAACCTGAGCATCTAAACCAGTCCTGAAACTGGGGTGTTGAGGATCAAGGCTGCAAATAATTAATTACTGAATTGGATATCATTGTTCCCCAAAAGTTTGCTATTTTGTTTTTTGCTTAACTGAATCATTTCAAACCTCTTTGTCCTAGGCAGTTATAGAAAAACTTTTCTCATACTCTTTCGGGAGATTTCTTAGATATTTTACAAGTCACTAAGAAAATAATTAGAAAACACTTTCTATATTGTGAATGTAAAATTAGGCTGGTCTGATCTTCTTTTTCCGTATTCAAAAATTGTATGAAAATGACAGAATCAGCATAAAGTGTCATTCTCAAGGATTGCTATCAGATCAAAGCCTTATACACAAAAGATACAGAAACCAGGGCATTGGACTAGACTAGATGATGCCCAAGGTCTCTTAAAACTGTATTATTCTGTTAGAGCTACATATTAGGACCCCCTCTTCAATTCATTTGGAAAGAAATCCACATCTGAATTTGGCCTAAATTCAGAACCCTTTAGGAAATAAACAGAAAAATGCCAGATGGAACACACTAATTATATCAATTCATTTATTTTACCATCACAACAAAGGTACTTCCGTAGAACAAGATTTAATATTCTATCTTCAGCAGGAAAATTTATCAAAGTCCCCGTAGCTTGCTGTACTTGTCCCTCTGGCTGTGGTGCTGTTAAATCTATTCTTCATGTATTGCTCTACTGACCCCTTATAATGACAGCTGGAAAAAACTTATTTGTCCCTTGTTACTACCTGCTTCAGGTTATTCTGCTGAATTTTATGTTAACTTCTTCAGGGAAGAAAACTGTTGCCAAGTTTTGTACAGCAGCAACACATCACATTTGTAAACAATTTATGTTGGACTCATAATATCAACTAGAAAACCTATGACACTTTCTTGAGAGAAAAGGTGTGAAGTGTGATATGACTAGAATGAACATTAAATTTCCTGAATCATATTGCTATTTATTTATGTATTTATTAGATTTGTATGCCGCCCCTCTCCGTAGACTCGGGGCAGCACACAACAGAAATAGAACAATTCATAACAAATCTAATAATTTAAAAACATTTAAAAACCCCATTATTAAGCAGACATGCATACAAACATACCATACATAAATTGTAGAGGCCTAGGGGGAAAGAATATCTCAGTTTCCCCATGCCTGATGGCAGAGGTGGGTTTTAAGGAGTTTACGGAAGGCAAGGAGGGTGGGGCAGTTCGAATCTCCAGGGGGAGCTGGTTCCAGAGAGTCGGGGCTGCCACAGAGAAGGCTCTTTCCCTGGGACCTGCCAAATGACATTGTTTAGTCGACAGGACCCGGAGAAGGCCAACTCTGTGGGACCTAATTGGTCGCTGGGATTCGTGCGGCAGAAGGCAGTCCCGGAGATATTCTGGTCCGATGCCATGAAGGGCTTTATAGGTCATAACCAACACTTTGAATTGGTTTGGTTTGAAAATTAAAGAATAAGACATCTGTATGTTAAAGAAGATGTATAGCTGGTCTTTG
Source organism: Erythrolamprus reginae (assembly GCF_031021105.1). Taxonomy (NCBI): domain Eukaryota; kingdom Metazoa; phylum Chordata; class Lepidosauria; order Squamata; family Dipsadidae; genus Erythrolamprus; species Erythrolamprus reginae. The sequence goes on along the minus strand of NC_091953.1, from coordinate 101,668,407 downwards.
TTTAACAAAGAACATTTCTGATTGATTTGCCATTCATTAAGAATACTCTAACATTTTCACTTTTTCCTACCAGCTTAAAGTGACACCCAGATGACCCTGCTGGAACACTAGTTTCTTCAGATAAACCAGCACATTTGTGACCTGACCTTGCACTTTATGTACAGTATAATGAGAACAAAGCATGACTGTATTGGAAATTGATCTGAGGAAGGACATCTTCACATTCTGAAAATTCTTGGAATCGTGACAATGTCGTTTTTGTATGCACCAATGTTTATCACTGATGCAATTAGAATTGTGTAGGGTTTTTCCATAGTCCATTGCAAAGTTTATTTTTTTTTTATTTTATTTATTTATTTATTTGTCAAACAATTATAGGGTGATAATTTGTACATATAAAACATTAGATAAGTAATGATAAAAAGTAGACAATAGGACAGGGACAGTAGGCACAATGATGCGCTTATGCACGCCCCTTATAGACCTCTTAGAAAGGAGGAGAGATCAATTGTAGATAGTCTAAGGTTAAAGGTTTTGGGGTTAGGAGTATAAACCACAGAATCAGGTAGTGCATTCCAGGCATTGATTACTCTGTTGCTGAAGTCGTATTTTTTGCAGTCAAGTTTGGAGCGGTTGACATTTAGTGTAAATCGATTTTGTGCTTGTTGTTGTGGAAGATACAAGTTTCTTATTAAAATGATGGGAGATTTTGTCTTCAGTTTTGGTTTATGTGGTGGCAAATCAGAGAATTGAAGTAGATCAAACAATTTCTTTTAAAAATGAGTGGCTTTAGCTTCTTCACTGACAGCCTTGAAGGAATAGTATTCTTTCATGATTCCAGGAAAGCATCTGATGCATAGATTAGAGGAAACAAAATAAAATTCTGTGAGAACGATTCTTCAGGATTGTCGAATGTTGGGATGATGAAATATATACATTCTTCTATAGTTCTTGCTAGCAGAACAATATCTTTCCTCATTTTCATTTTTTCTGAATCTTGTCTTCTCCAACTTCCAATATGAAATCAGAAAGAATTCTTCCCTTTCTCTTAATTACATGTTTCTACCCTATTGAAGCTTGATGAAGCTTCTTATAAATATGATTTTTAATGCATCAATTCTCCATATTTTTTCCTCTTTTTCACAACTGGAAAAACCTGACAATAATCACCACAACAAATAATTAAAAATCCACTAAAGATCACATTTTTGCCACATATGTCACAAAGACTCTGGTCTATGGCTTAAAATCTCTCCTCCCAATCATGGAGCTCTCGTCTATGTTGAAAACAAAGTATTATGAGGTTTTTTGATGTTACAAAGAGCATTTCCATTAACATTGAAGGATATATTGAATTTAATGTGCTTTCCTACCCCCAGATATCCATGTTGCTGCAATTTCAGATGATGCTACAACAATAGCAAACTCCCAATGTCCCTTAACTTTAGCAAGGATCACGTTGTTGATAAATGTCTCACCTGTTCTTCCTGGCGCATCAATATAATTTAAGAAACATTACTTTCACAAATGAAAGTGTATGTCCCAGCCAGGATAATGTTGCAGGATCCAATCTAGGACCAAAGGTTTATTCTTCCAACTTTCAAGCTTGTACTGGAGCCAATCCTCAGGGAACTTCTCTCTCTCCAGAATATGTACACTGGGCTATTCTACCCATGGTTTTTAAATGGTTCCTTATTGTGTGTTAACTTTTAGTTGTAAACTGGGGGATTGACGACTTGTTATTAAGTTATTAATTGTTGTTTCCTTGTGCTGCCTAATAAGATAATCAGCACTCATATTGACAGGTAGGGGCCCATTTTGATTTGATGATTGAAGACTGGCCCCTCCAACAGGCTCTCTTCAATGGGCCCTCTTCAAAGTGAATACTCCTGTGATGAAATCTAGCCAATCATTTGGCTGCTGGTTAAAAAAAAAGATGCTATTCAGATTTCAGGCCACTTTGGATTGCACTCATGCCCTCATCACCTCGAGGTTCGACTACTGTAACGCTCTCTACATGGGGCTACCTTTGAAAAGTGTTCGGAAACTTCAGATCGTGCAGAATGTAGCTGCGAGAGCAATCATGGGCTTCCCCAAATATGCCCATGTCATACCAACACTCTGCAGTCTGCATTGGTTGCTGATCAGTTTCCGGTCACAATTCAAAGTGTTGGTTATGACCTATAAAGCCCTTCATGGCATCGGACCAGAATATCTCCGGGACCGCCTTCTGCCGCACGAATCCCAGCGACCAGTTAGGTCCCACAGAGTTGGCCTTCTCCAGGTCCCGTCGACTAAACAATGTCATTTGACCCAGGGGAAGAGCCTTCTCTGTGGTGGCCCCGGCCCTCTGGAACCAACTCCCCCAGAGATTAGAATTTTCCCCACCCTCCTCGCCTGTTATAAGCTTCTTAAAACCCACCTCTGCCATCAGCCATGGGGGAACTGAGATATTCTTTCTCCCTAGGCCTCTACAATTTACGCATGGTATGTTTGTATGTATGTTTGGTTTTATAAATAAGGGTTTTTTAGTTGTTTTAGTATTGGATTGTTACATGCTGTTTTTATCACTGTTGTTAGCCACCCCGAGTCCATGGAAATGGCCGGCATACAAATCCAATAAATAAAATAAATAAATGAATGAATAAAATAAAATATCATTGTAAAGAAAAATGAAGCATTGTTACACTTTTGTACATACATCATGGCATCTTGACATTATTCCATCATATCTCTTGGTCCTCTAACACATTTTGAAGAAAGGATGAGTCCTCTGATGCTTATAAAATCATCATTATTCAGTGCATCAGTCAGGCCTCTATATGTTGTTGATCTCAAGATCGCTTGATTTATTGGGATGTAACTGAGCCTCTCACCTTCAATCTTAGCCGGTATGTCAACCCAGTATTGTTGGAACAGACCGTCTCTTCTGACAGATTATTAAACTCATTCGTGTGGTTCATTATTTAATATGCATAGTGACACATGGCCATTGTTTCGTGTTATTCATCATAATGCCAGCCTTCAGCTTCAATGGGAAATAAAAGTTTGCATTGAAAACTGTCATATGAGGGATGTAATTGTGAAATTATTTGCCAACCACTTCCTTGGTTTTTTTTCAACATAAAGCGCCACGTTCTTGATTCTTGTTCACTCTAGTTTGGTATCATGATAATATCTTTGCAGCAATTTGTGCGTTAAATTTTCTCTCATGTTCAAATGCCAATCTTGCTCGGGATCAATGACAATGGACATTTTTGCAATGTCTCAAATTTTTCTTTTTACAAGTTGAAAGGATATCACAGGGTGGGGGAACCTCAGGTTGTCCCATGGCAAGTTTCCCATGATTGTCCTGTGCTGAGATGGCAGAGCTGAGATGGCCATGCCATGACCAAGGTAGCCATGGGGACATGGCAGTGGCAAAATGGTGGCACTGAGATGACCATGCCAAGGTGACCCTGGTGACAGGACATGGCAAGATGGCGGCACCAAGATGATAGCACCAAGGTGTCATAGATCCTGCTGATTGGGGTATGGCATTGACTGTCCAATGTATAGCAACGATGGATTTGCCTTTGAATAATCATAGAAGGATTCCATCCATTTCTTATTGGAAGAACTTATTTGGCACCAAAGGATGTCATTTGGATTATCGTAGGCATATTATGATGTTCTTCCTGAATTCATTTGCAATAACTTCATTCTTGCTGTATAAATTATGATTATTATTATGATTATTATTGTTGTTGTTTTGTTGTTGTTAATAAGAATAAGAATAAGAATAAGAATAAGAATAAGAATAAGAATAAGAATAAGAATAAGAATAAGAATAAGAATAAGAATAAGAATAAGAATAAGAATAAGAATAAGAATAAGAATAAGAATAAGAATAAGAATAAGAATAAGAATAAGAATAAGAATAAGAATAAGAATAAGAATTTATTTATTTATTGGACTTCTATGCCACCCAATCCTGATGGACTCAGTATTTTTATATTACTGTACAACAATATAAAAATACAATTTTAAAAGTCAAAAATAAATTAAAACAATAACCCCAGTTAAAACCCATGACTCAACAATCCAATCAACACATACATACCATTCAATATGATTTGGCCATGAAAGATGTAAAGTTCATGGCCCCCAGGCCTGCCGGCAAAGCCAGGTCTTTGTAGCCTTTCAGAAGGCCAGCAGTACGGACATCGGGGGGGGGGGGAGTTGGTTCCATAGAGCTGGGGTGGCCACAGAGAAGGCCCTTTCTCATAGTCCCGCCAACCTGCATTGCTTAGTCAACAGGACCTGGAGAAGGCAAACCGTGTGCGATCTTATTGATCTCTGGGAGGTATATGGAAGGAGATGGTCCCGTAAATAGACTGGCCCTAAGTCATCTAGAGCCTTATAGGTAAAATTGGAGAGTTCATTAGGGAGAAGTTGCAATTTGCTTCCTGATCTTTTCCTTCATACAGCAGAAATTGGTGATTTCTCCAGGGAAGGCACGGCAGTGAGGCAGTCTGTATCTATCATATCACTGTCAGCAGAAATATTATGCCATGTGAGGCATGAATTTTGCCTTGCTCTAGCTCTGTTGAGGTCTTGCCATTGAAGTTAAGCTTACAATGTTGAGGAACTCTCATATCCAGAATGTTTTATTTATTTATTATTTATTACTTAGATTTGTATGCCGCCCCTCTCCGAAGACTCGGGGCAGAATTGAATCAATCTTCCTTTTTCTTCTCCATCTCTTTTTACCTCCTCATGCCAGGCTTTTATTGTCATTTTGTAGATATGCAGCCCACGGGTGGGTTTCAACTTACCTCACTACTGGTTCACTTCCTCCAGTACCATGGGCCACGCAGTGCAAACCCCCCCCCCCATTTTTTAAAAAATGGTTAAAGTGCTGAAAATTCGGCATCTATGCATGCGCAGGGGAAAAAATTAAATTCATTTTTTAAAAAAAATTAAAGGTGGTGGCATCACCAGCGAGTCGCTACTGGTTCAGGTAAACTAGGAGGAGCCGGGGTGGCGCAGCAGGTACAGTGCTGTACTGCAGGCCACTGAAGCTGACCGTAGATCTGAAGGTCAGCAGTTCAAATCTCATCACCGGCTCAAGGTTGACTCAGCCTTCCATCCTTCCGAGATGGGTAAAATGAGGACCCGGATTGTGGGGGCAATATGCTGGCTCTGTTAAAAAGTGCTATTGTTAACATGTTGTAAGCCGCCCTGAGTCTAAGAAGAAGGGCGGCATAAAAATTTAATTAATAAATAAACTAACTAACTAACTAACTAACTAACTAACAAACTAACTAACTAACTAACTAACTAACTAACTAACTAACTAACTAGTCCGAACTGGGAGGAACCCATCCCTGGTGCAGTCCTTTTGTCCTTCATTTCTTCATCTTTTATTATTTGTTCTTTGTCTCTGATTCAGAAGACATGTATTTCTTTGTTCTTTTGTCTTGTCTTCTCTTCTCCTTTTGTGCCTGCTGTTGTCATTCTGGATACATGCATACCTCTAACTTTTTCTCATATTATTTGTCCTGGCTGATCCTACATCTAGAGTCTCCTACCACTGGCTTCATCCAATTCTTTTCTCTCCTCCTCCTTGTTCCTTCCTAACAATGTTTGGTGTCATCTGTTGACCATGATATCCCACCTTTCTTTCCACATGACATATTATAGGCTAATATTTTTTTTATCCTAATGCTGGATGGTGCCTTCATCACCTCAGAGGAGTGTCTATAATACATGACCATCAGTAATGGACAGCCAAAATTTTTACTGCCACACTGTGGGTGTGGCTTATGTTGTGGCTTGATGATCATGTGACTATATAGGAGTGGCTTGATGGCCATGTGACCAGGTGGCTTGAACGATCATCATCGTTCAAGTGAACTGTTAAGTCCTCAACTTACAACCTCACCAGTGTCGCTCTCTGGGGTGACAATTTGCTTCACGTTTCCTGCGCTCTTCTTCCTGAGTCACTCCCTGCCTCAGGTTGGATAGCTAGGTGAACGGGTGCCAATCAGGTGTTGAGAAAAGATGGGGGAGGAAATGGGCCCCCTGCAACTCCTGCCAGTGCTGGTCTCCCTGCCACCTTCCGTGGAGGAGGAGGAGGATGGGAGGGTAGGATGGTCAGCTGGAGCTGGGCACACAGCTTCATTTATGTTGTGAACCACCCCGAGTCCTCGGAGAGGGGGGGGCATACAAATCCAATAAATAAATAAATTTCCACTGGTGGAACAGCGTTCTACCCTGTCCTGCCTGTTGCCCACCCCTGATGACCATGGGATGCTGCAATGGACAGAGTTTACCAAATAAAGTGGGTGTAACATTGTGAAAAAATCAATTTCTTAAAATATTAATAGATCCCCATTGTTTTTATACATTCTTTAACTTACAAGAATTGAAGAGAGGAGATTCTTCTGTCCAACAATGTCCAATTCTCAATGACTGTCACAGAACATGTCTGGACAAGTTTCTGCCATTTTCTTGGCAAAGATTTTCAGAAATGGTTTTCCATTACAACCTTTCTAGGGCTGAGAAAAAGCGACTAGCCGAAGATCAGCCATCGGTCTCTTTGTTACTAGCTTAATGCCTTAGCCACTACATCAAAATTAACACAGCAAATTTGAGGTGCCTTGATTCACAAATTGTTGCAGCATAATGCAATAGGAGCAGGAATGACCTCTGACTTCCTGCTGACTTCCCCATTGGCTTTGCTTGTGGGAAGCTGTTGGAAATCATGATCATGGGATTGTGGTTAACCACAACAATGTTGCAGTGGCCACGACTTTGCAAATGCCACAGTTGTGAAAATCTTTGAAATTTCAATTACACAGGAATAATGAATCTCAGGTTTTGTATGCATTTTTTCACATAAATAGATGTAAGGTGTTATTCAAATATTTTTGTGCTTTGTTGCAGAGTTTGGACTAACTGAGGGTTGAAAATTTCAATGATTCTACATTCAGTGTAATTATATTTAATTCTTGTTAATGTATTTGTTGGTCATGAACTCTGATTGCCATTAAAGTATACCATACATTTAAATGATTGTTCTACAGTAAGACCTTCACTGATTTGCATCCATATTCAAATTGTTATTCCCTCCTCCATATCCTATAGATCTCTTAATTTATTTTCCCTAATGTCTTTCCAACTATTTACCTGAACCTGTTTTAAAAGTAGCTATTTAAAATACAAATTGAAAACCTATAATGAGCTGCTTTTCTTATTGCTACATTTCATAATTTTGTGTAACTTTCTCTAAAATGATTAGAGAATAATTAGAGAAAGTAAAATAATTAGGCTCTTCTTTTTTCTTTTTTCTTTTTTTTTTGAAATCATCTGTTATTCTACTCAAGTTTCAAAGTATCATAGATTTCTAGGCCAACTTCGTACTCAGTGCAAGAATCCTCAAATTATTTTAGATAACTGGCTATCCAGTCTTTTCTTGAAAACTTATGGTTATAGAGCACCCGCAAATCACAAGTGGACAGTTCCACAACATAGTAGCTCTCATAGTCAAGAAATTCCTCCATAGAATCTTCAACTACAGTACCTTAATTGAAGGAATGGGGTTGAAGTTCAGAGTAACTGGACTCTAGAATCTCTCAGGATATATCTAGTGTTCTGTCGGGCTCTCTGGTAGAATCCTCCCAAAAATTCACAGGTACAAATTTCAGACACACACACGTTTGAAAATTCAAAACAATGTTCTTTATAATGAAAATTTACTCAAACTAAGCCCTCTTTTGGTATAGCAAAGAGCACTCCTCTCCAAACAAAATGGTAATTTATACAAGTCCCTCATCAGTTCTGTGATACTTATCTTGCAGCTGTGAGGCAATTCAAAGTCCTTCTTTCGCAAAGTGAAACACACTTTACTCTGGTTTAGTTTCAAAGCAGGGAAAAATCAGCACACAAAAAGTCAAAGTCAGTAAAGCAGTCATGAAACACAACAAACAATCAGATAATCCTCCACAATGGCCAAACCCACAGGCTGCTATTTATAGCAGCCTCACTAATTACCACAGCCCCACCCAACCACAGGTGACCTCATTTTCTTTGATAATAATCTCTCAGTTGTTGTTGCCTATGCATCGCTCTCCGCATGCGTGGCTGTATCATTAACACTTGTTCTGAATCCAAGGAGGAGCTAGATAATTGATCTCCTTCTGAGCTGTCTGCCACACTCTCCTCCTCCCTGCCACTCATGTCTTCTTGGTCAGAGGAGCCTTCATCAGCAGATTCCACCGGGGGGGGGGGGCAAAACAGGCCTGCAGCATGTGGATGTCTCCCCCACATCCACAGTCCTTGGGGCAGGAGCTGGGCCAGAGCTAACCACAACATCTAATAGCTTAGAAAGTTTATCTATCTGTCTGTCTGTCTGTCTGTCTGTCTGTCTGTCTGTCTGTCTATGTATGCAATGTTTTACTTATCTGTAAAATGCTTTACCATTTAGTATATTAAAATACTATTTTTATTATTATTATCATCATCATTATTATTTCTAATTGTTTCTTTTATCTTTTGAAGATGTTACTGTAACTGGCATTGTTCAAATAAAATGTTTCTTGGCCTTTTTTCCTGGATTTGTATTATAAACCATAAACATGACAAATTTAAACTATGATCCAATAATCACAATTGGTAATCATTATTTATTATTATACTTCATTGCACAGGCAACCAAATATTTAGACTGAATTTGGCATTTTAGTCCATGTCATCCCAAGAACCTGGGATAGGTAAACAGTGATGTTTAATGGTATCATTGCAAGATGTAAGTTGTTCCAAGTAAATCTGCCTTTTGCAATTGACTGATGGTAATTTTGTCAATGCTGATGATAGTCAAATAATCCTACAGTCCTTTGGGGATTACGTCCAGGTTGCTTATTACTATTAATTACTATTCAACTTTATTTTGCTACAGTTGTTCTATTTCTACGGCATATCTGGAAATAGTAGTGTTAGAAACTATAGAAACTATCCACACATTTGCTTAAATCCATATGATTAGCAAACAAGTTAGATGTACATCAATATCTGCAACAAGAATATCTGCTTCTATATACCAGCAGTTTTGCCTCAGGTCAATTCATTCTTCAATTGGAATAATATCTTCAGATATTATCTGGACCAATCATCTCTTTGAGCCATCTTGAGACATGGTCAAAGTTAGCAACTGCACCAGCCATCTGTTCAAAACTAAATGCCTTGTCCCAAGTCAACATTAGTAGCTAGGTGCAAATGACTTCAGCTGCTTGAGATAGAAATGCAAGCAGAGGGACTATTTGCTGCACCTGTTCTTAAGTACAGTTCCTTCCAGAGGAGCTTATCCAGAGATAAGCTTCCACTTCTGGTTGACTGGAAAAAGCATGTTGGATTCGGTCACATTGTTGCAGAGGATCATGATTCACTTATTAAAAATGTATTCAAAATATTACTTGTATAACATCTCTGTCAATTCAGTTTAAGAAATATTTTGTTCATGAAAACATATTTCAATACTATAACTTTTAATAAGCTTAAAATAATGCATTCTATAAATAATTATGTATATTCTATATACCTATTACCCAACCTATTGTTGGATTTTGTGAGTGAGATAAACCATAAATTAGTTGGGGGTTTTTTCATAGAGCAGATTATTATTTCTAGAACAATGGAATGTTATGTTGAAACAGAATTGTGATACAAATTTTACAGCAGCATTGTTAATTACAATCTAAAGTACCAGTTTAAGGCCATGGATTATATTTGTGCATATTAATAAGGTGTGTATTTATGTGTTATTTTAAAACTAAATAGCAAGCCAAGAGTTTGTGGAACTGCCCCTTTATTGCAGCCCCAGAACAACTAGGAAAGAAGTGTATCTTCCATAGACCAGCCATATATCTCTCAAAGAGCAACCACTAAGCAACTGGTTTTTAATTTTTATTACCTTTTGTTAAAATTTATCTCTGATTAAATTCTAACCCAATCTGTTATGGAATTTGTAATTACAAGGCAAGTGAGTAAGAAAACCCAAAACACAGTGTTGGGATTCAAAAAAAAAATTTACTGCAGGTTCTATGGGCATGGCTTGGTGGCCATAGTGTGGCTTGATGGACATGGTGTGGTTTGGTGGGTAGGTCAGGGGAAGGATACTGCAAAATCTTCATTCCCTCCTGATCAGCTGGGATTCTGATCCCAGCTGATCAGGAGGCAGAGAACAGATGGGGCGGGGCCATTCAGAGGTGGTATCTACCGGTTCTACTGAAAATTTTCACTACCGGTTCTCCAGAACTGGTCAGAACCTGCTGATTCCCACCTCTGAATTAGCTAGTTGTGGTTATGAAACAGAGCCACATGGTGGCACATTCACTGAAAAAGGTAATCCTTTGATGACTGACCTTAAGGGAAGGACTCAAAGTTGAGGATATAATTCCCTATTGGCATTGAACAACTGGTAGCATCTGGCAAAACGTTTCTCATCTTACAAGCTAAGTAAGATGATTAGCAGCTGGTTGGGGAAATATTAGGGCGTACACCAGAGTGGGAAATATAAAAGCTTCCTACTTCTACATGGCTCCCTATTTATAAATTTTTGTCATTTTTGCAGATGGAAGTAGATAGTATGCTTTGCTTGATGCAGAGAATCAATTGTAACAGTAGGGAACTGAACAGTAGTTATTGGTAGATCAGTAGCCTGTTATAAGATGACAAATTTCAGGAATTTAATAGCTATTCTCTTCCAGAACTCTTAGGCTTTAAGGATGTCCATTCATGAAAACTGCCGTTGCTCCTGTCTATAATGACAGATCAGTTTAGATAAACTGAAATCATATATAATTTGATTATGCACAATGAAGATATCCTAGCTTGGATAACCAAGAGCTGGAAGGATATACTGTACTGGCAGGCTTGGCTACAATAGTAAGTCTATTATATAATTCATAAGGAAAATAATATAAAAATATTGTGGCTATGTTTCCATAATAATGATACCACTCCTCCAGATTCCTGTGAAGAAGTTGGGTCTCAGAAAGTGAGTCTACCTCAGCCTGAGGACCATAAATAAGCCAAGGTTTCTATTTCTATTTCTACTATAATTGATCATATGGAAAACTAATGAAGTTATTAGCAGAGTTGGAATTTCTGGAATGCTTTTGGTTCAAGACTTTCTCTGGGACTTCAGACTGAGAAAATGGCCAGGAGCAATTTTATCCAGCTCCAAGCAATATATCAGCAACTTTATCTATTTTTAGAAAGCTGGTAGATATGGAGACCTCCTCGTTGACATCTGCAGTGAGTTTCACATGAGGCTACCTTTGGATGTAATGAAGAAACATCAGCTACTCCCGAATTCAGTGATAACTAGCCAGCAGTCTTTGGAATAATCCAAATGGACAACATTGCCATCACACAATATTAAAATAATTTATATTGGTTGCCAATTTATTTCTAGATGAAGTAGAAATGACTAGTGCTCCACTATATATTCCAGATGACTTACCGGTAGATCAGGAATGTCCAGCCTTGGAAACTTTAAGAATTATGGACTTCAACTCCCAGAATTCCCCAGCCAATATTATAAACAAGAATTTTATGTAAGTTTCTTTTACAAGCTTCCCTAAGTACCAATCAAGGCAAAAGTCTTCAGTGCCCCATTATTTTTGTTAATTTACAGTACTGCCGATACACAAAGTTTAAAATTTTTATGTAGGTTAGTATTGCACTTAAGATTCTTGTACTGTATTATGTGTTTGGGGAGGGGAAGGAAAATCATACATTTCTGTCAGTAAAAGGCAGCAATAGACATTTACATCCAAGATTCATATCCAAGATTCAACCATAATCATTATTCAGCCTCAATGGACTATGTCAAAGTGCACCCAATTGACAAACAGTATACAATTACTTATATATGATTTTTTTTTGGCCAGCATGCTCTCTATTATTATTGATGCACTTCATTGATTCAGGCCTTTTCGGTGCTTTTGACTTCCTTTCTGATCTATATGAAATAATAGATAACCAATGATCTATTGGGTCATTGTTTCAGATACTGTATATCTCCTTACCATATTCCTCAATGCTTTGAAAGTAGCCTGCGTTTTGAAACATAGAAACATAGAAGACTGACGGCAGAAAAAGACCTCATGGTCCATATAGTCTGCCCTTATACTATTTCCTGTATTTTATCTTACAATGGATATATGTTTATCCCAGGCATGTTTAAATTCAGTTACTGTGGATTTACCAACCACGTCTTCTGGAAGTTTGTTCCAAGGATCTACTACTCTTTCAATGAAATAATATTTTCTCACGTTGCTTTTGATCTTTCCCCCAACTAACTTCAGATTGTGTCCCCTTGTTCTTGTGTTCACTTTTCTATTAAAAACACTTCCCTCCTGGACCTTATTTAACCCTTTAACATATTTAAATGTTTCGATCATGTCCCCCCTTTTCCTTCTGTCCTCCAGACTATACAGATTGAGTTCATTAAGTCTTTCCTGATACGTTTTATGCTTAAGACCTTCCACCATTCTTGCACAGTCAAACATCAGTAGGTGAAACACAAAATGTTTTATGGCATGTTATATTATGTCATAAAAGGCTTTACTATAATTTTGTCATATTTTATAAAAAATGCCTATTTTCAATTCACAGCAGTCATGGATTCTACACTTTGGATGGAAAATGTGAGTTAAGCCCTTTGAGGTACCCTGGTTCAAAAATTGTTCACCTACGGTTGTTTATTTTCTAAACCAGTGATTTTCAACCTTTTTTGAGCCGCGGTACATTTTTTTACATTTACAAAATCCTGGGGCACACCACCAACCAAAATGACACCCTAAGACACTCTTCTCTTTTTTTCCAACCCTGTCTCCTCCCCTCCTCTGTGTGTGTGTGTATACACACTCTTGAACCATTTCCCAAAACAGGTGAGGGCTGGGGGGTTTTCTCTCTTATTCTTTGGGTGCTTTTTATCATATGCTTTAAATCAAGAGTCACTTCTCTCTCTCCTTTGTTTCTCTCTCTTTCCTCTCATTCTCTGTCTCAATCATTTTCTCATTTCTATTTTTTCCTTCCCATCCTCTCATTTCTCTCTCTCCCTTCCTCTCCTTTTCTCTCTCTCTCTCTCTCTCTTTCTTTCTCTTTCTTTTCTCTCTCTTTCACTCTCTCTCTTGCTTTCTTTCTCTCTTTCTTTTCTTTCTCTCTCTCTTGCTTCCTCTCTCTCTCTCTCTCTCTCTTGCTTTCTTTCTCTCTCTTTCTCTCTATCTCACTCTCTCTCTCAGCAAAAAGTTGTGAGACCGGAACCTGAGCTTCCTTCATCGCGGCACACCTGACTATGTCTCGCGGCACATTAGTGTGCCACGGCACATTGGTTGAAAAACACTGTTCTAAACTATAACTATATGTAAATAAAATCTGGCAATACTTCATGTAGTTTCATTTTATTTTCCTTATACAGCATTTCCTTATTTTAAACAAATATACAATGCCTTTTTATTACAGTCTTTATTCCGGGGATACTTCCTTTCAGTAGATGTTACAATTTAATATTACCGGTACTTAAATTGAAGAACCACTAAAGGATTTCACTAAATCGAAAATAACTTTTTAAAAGTTTCTTTCTTTTGAATACCACCTGGCTTCAGCTTCTACAAAGCTTTTTGCTGGAGAAAAGTCAGATAACATCTCTTTTAATGCATGCCAACTGCAAGTATAAGCAAAAACTACAAGTGATTGAATCTTCTGACAAATTTTTCTTTACTAACAGAAGCTGCAGGAATCTAGCTTGATTACGGAATTAAAACTGGGAGTGGGTGTTAACGACTTTTGTATGTAATTTACATATTCCAAATTATTCTCCAAACTGTTATTAATACCACAGGGTGGAAAACTATGTACAATACTTATTAATTCAACAAAAGGGAAGGAAAGAGAATTTCAGGGGAGAAAACATTCCGAGAAAAAGGTTAAAGCCATTCTTTCACAGTGCCCCAACATTCTTGATATTTCATAATGTTCTCTGAATTTTGAATTAAATATGAAATTCATTCTCAAATGAAAATTTTGTAAGCATTCGATGAAATATAGTTATAGCTTCTTCTATATAATTGTGATATATACCCAAGGACTCCTATTATCAGCTTGGGATGATAAAAGGTTTGTTTATATGAATACAGTTATATGCATCATATGTAGCATTTATTTTGAAGTTACATATTAAAGGTCTCAAGAGGATATCATGACCCGGGGTGGCGCAGCAGGTAGAGTGCTGCACTGCAGGACACTGAAGCTGACTTGTAGATCTGAAGGTCAGCGGTTCAAATCTCATCACCGGCTCAAGATTGACTCAGCCTTCCATCCTTCCGAGGTGGGTAAAATGAGGACCCGGATTGTGGGGGCAATATCTGGCTCTGTTAAAAAGTGCTATTGCTAACATGTTGTAAGCCGCCCTGAGTCTAAGGAGAAGGGGGGCATAAAAATCAAATAAATAAATAAATAAATAAATATCCATTCTTACATGAAAATAGAGGAATAACTGCTAGTTAAAGTCAAGCATACTAGGCAAGATGGAACGAAAAGTCTTACTGTATTTTTTGATGTCTTTGGATTAGACTTGACTTGTGGCAATTTCCTTGGACAAGTCCATGTGGGTTTCTTAGCAACATTTTTTGAATGTTTTGCCGTCTTTCAAGGGCTAAGAGAAAATGGCTGATTAAAAGTCAACCGATCTGGCTTTGTGCTTAAGCCAGGACTAAAACTCAGTATCTCCCAGTTTCTAACCTGGTCCCTTTAACCACTACATCAACGTAGTTCTCACCATATAGGTAGCAACTTCTTATATTTCTACATAACTCTTTCCTTCCTTATCTGTTACTACAAAAGTATTTCTGTCGTGGGATACAGAACTATAAGACAAGGTCTTTCAAAGTGCAAAGACATTTTTCTGCAAAACTTCCTTGCTTACATGGAAAAGGTAAGAGGACCAGTAAGACACCGCTAGAAGAAATAGGATATGAATTTAGATTAATCTATACTTCAAGTTATTTTGAGTCAGGAAAAGCAAGTAACAATACTTGCCTCACTAGCTCCAGTTAGCCTGTGTAGGGTAGTCCGGTCTTCTGAATTGTATAGCTCCTTCCTTGCTAACAAGATAGAGACCTGGAATATTAAATGGCTTGCTATATATGTACTGCATAATCTTTTGTTGATAAAGTTGACAAAATATTCCCAACTTGGATTTCAGTACTGAGGCTAGTTATAAGAATAAAACTTTAGAAATTGTGTGTCTTAATTGAATTCCTTTCCTGTTACAGGTCTTTATTCAGAATGGGAGACATTGTGTTGGATTGGCAGTGGAGAAACTCAGAAACCCTGCCCCTCAAGACAAATGTGTGTTCTCTTATATACCTGATAGAGTAGTGGAAGAAAGAAAAGCACTAAAAAGATTATCTTCAATTTGACTGAAAGTTGATGCATAAACAAACACATACCAGTAGATATCAGAACGGTTAAAGTAATATGGGTGGAATATGATCTTCTTATGTGTTCTTATGTCTTCTTCTTCTTCTTATGTGTTTTCATTTTCATTTTTTAAAAATTGGGATCAGCTCCTGCATAACATACATTATATAAAATTATACACTTGTGTCCATCATCTTATAAAGGATATTGATCCTATAATACAGTTTCTTTCCAGAAACATGTGTAAGTGAAGTGAACCACAACAACACAAGAGCACACAACAGATTTAAACTTAATATTAACCGCTCCAAACTTGACTGTAAAAAATATGACTTCAGTAACCGAGTTGTCGAAGCGTGGAACTCATTACCGGACTCCATAGCGTCATCCCCAAACCCCCAACACTTTACCCTTAGACTATCCACGGTTGACCTATCCAGATTCCTAAGAGGTCAGTAAGGGGTGAGTACAAGTGCACTAGAGTGCCTTCCGTCCCCTGTCCTATTGCTCTCCTATATCTCCTATACCTTTCTTCTATTCCTATATCTCTTCTTCTATTCTTTCATTGATATGTTCTATTACTATACCTTCTTTTCTATTATTTCTTAGATATATTTTACTATGAGTATCTCCTCTATAACCTTCATCGTGCATTTTACTATGTGTATATAGATATATACCCACTAAAACCCTCATTGTGTATTGGACAAAATAAATAAATAAATAAGTAATTTGTGAATTCCATTTTGAATATAGCTCCATTGATAATTTCTGTGCAAGTTGCTGAATTTACTGGCATAGATAACAAAGAAACTAGGACAACCATGTACCTATGAAGGACAAATAAAAATATCATGCAAGAGGATAAACTAGAGTAGAATTTTTAAAATTGGCTGAAGGTCACAAGAAAACTTGCTGCTTTTTGGAAACATAACTGTTCTCCAAAATGGTTGTAAATCTTGCTTTTTGATCTGTGGACAAGCTTATTTTTCCATCACCCAGTCAACACAGTTAAATTTACCACGTATTAATGAATGTCAATAGAGAAAATTCCTTTTTCAGAGGTTTTCTGAGAATGCGTCTCTAAAACTGGCATAAATTATTTCTTGATAAACTTCCCATTTAGAGATTTAACAACAGGAATCATTTTGCTTTAGTTTCTTAAAATTCAGCTTGCACTGTAGATTTTTCTTTAATATCTCTGAGACATTGTGCTCATGAGAACCTAAAGATGAAAGACTGTTTTATGTTATAAAGGAACAAAAGGAAGAATGTATAAGTCAGGAGCAAAATGGGGGGGGGGGCATTGCACAAATACAGATATGGAGCAGTATGTGATAACTAGGTCATACTAGATTTGAATTCTGAGAGCTAAATCCCATAACATCACTAATACAATTATTAAAAAATTCTTTATCAAACTTCCCACATCTAATGTCCTGCAATAATTTCCAAAATTCAGTTAGTGTGACTGTTGGTCATATTAAATGAGAATTCTGGAAACAGTAGCCCCAATACATCTGTAGAGCATGAGATTTAAAAAGATTGTTCTGCACTGAGATTGCTCTTTGAAATTCTATGCAAATGCAAAGAATGTAAGTGCATTATTTCAAATACACAAATCTATGGGGTGGATGAAAATATTGATTTTTGATATACGTATGCTTATTTTCTCTATGCATTTCTAACAGAAAATAACCAATCCATATGCATAAGCAAGACATGCTGAAAAATAATCAAGTTGCATTTATGAAGAACTATAACAAGTGGCTTCAACTACAATGAAGGTGGATTGGCTTTCTTGTTTGTAAAAACGTTTGGAACCCAGAAATTGAACTTTTGATATTTTCAGAGATACTGTATTAATTTAAAATTAATTATTTTTGCATATTCTCAGCCAGCTTTTTCAGATGGAAATTGATTCTCAAGTAGACTTTATTCAACAGAAGAACTGTCAGTAAATATTGTACTCTTTCAGTAATGGTGCTGACATACCTAGGAAATCAGCCAGCTTATCTTCTAGGACAACCTGCTCTTCCACCCTATTTTTCTCTCTCAGCACTAAGGTACCGTGACTCAATTACAAATGGGTTGTTTTGGGTACCTTGTTATCTGAATCATAGTCATAGGGCCAGAAGGGACTTTGAGGTCTTCTAATTCAACCTCCTGCCCAAGTCAGGAATCCATTCTGAACACATGGTTGTCCAATCCTTTCTTTAAAGCCTCTAGTGACAGAGCACACACAACTCTTGAAGCAAGCTGCACCGTTGATTACTTGTTCTCACTGTCAAAAAATTCCTCTTTATTTCCAGATGGGATCTCTCGCTGACAAATTTCCACCTGCTGCTTCTTGTCTTGCCCTCAAGATGCCAAGGTGCCAATCAACACTATCTTCCCTGTGAAATGAGTGTGAAAAGTATTGGAAGATATGCCACCATGGCACCCTTAAACCTTCTCTCTGTTAGATTACATATACACTGGTACCTCTACCTAAGAATGTCTCTACTTACGAACTTTTCTAGATAAGAACCGAGTGTTCAAGATTTTTTTGCCTCTTCTCATTTTCCACTTACAAATCCGAGCTTCTGAAACTGTAACCGGAAAAGGCAGGGAGAAGCCTCTGTGGGGCCTCTCTAGGAATCTCCTGGGAGGAAACAGGGCCGGAAAAGGCAGGGAGAAGCCTCTGTGGGGCCTTTCTAGGAATCTCCTGGGGGGAAACAGGGCCGGAAAAGGCAGGGAGAAGCCTCTGTGGGGCCTCTCTAGGAATCTCCTGGGAGGAAACAGGGCCGGAAAAGGCAGGGAGAAGCCTCTGTGGGGCCTTTCTAGGAATCTCCTGGGGGGAAACAGGGCTGGAAAAGGCAGGGAGAAGCCTCTGTGGGGCCTCTCTAGGAATCTCCTGGGAGGAAACAGGGCCGGAAAAGGCAGGGAGAAGCCTCTGTGGGGCCTCTCTAGGAATCTCCTGGGGGGAAACAGGGCCAGAAAAGACAGGGAGAAGCCTCTGTGGGGCCTCTCTAGGAATCTCCTGGGAGGAAACAGGGCCGGAAAAGGCAGGGAGAAGCCTCTATGGGGCCTCTCAAGGAATCTCCTGGGAGGAAACAGGGCCTCCACCCTCCCTGTGGTTTCCCCAATCGCACATATTATTTGCTTTTACATTGATTCCTAAGGGAAAAATTGTTTCTTCTTACAAACTTTTCTACTTAAGATCCTGGTCGCATAACAATTAAGTTCGTAAATAGAAGTTACCTAGTGTTCTGTCTGGGTCCCCCCAGACGCCAATACCAACCAAAAAAAGTATCCAGACACACTGGTAAAAAGCAAAGGCAGTTTATATACTGGAAAGCAAACACAGGTAACAAAAACTGTTCTTACAGAAAGGAACACTATGAAGCTTCACAGAGGTTTCACGAAGGCCAGGCAATAAAACAGGATTCTTGCTGGCAAAAACAACACTGGAGATAATAAAACCCATGCCTCCCCAAGTCTTTCAGACTTCTAGGCCACAAGCCAAGATCAGAGACGCCAAGAATCGAAGCAAGGTCACAGGACTCCCAGTTGATAACTCTCCACAAGACTGTAAGGGCGGGCCTGCCTTTTCAACCCTGCTGAGGAGAACCGCACCCAAACCCAGCTGTTGCCAATTCAGGGATGGAAATACCTTTCTAATTGGCCCTTCTTTGAGCTGCACATCTCTGCCTCATGTCTATTATAGCCTGTGCGTCTTCATCCAATGAATCCAGGCTACTAGCTGGGGAGAGCCCCCCCCCCCGGGGGTCTCAGGCTGCTCTCCCTCCTCCTCTTCCTAACGTTCCTCTCCCCCGTCTGCCTGGTCCTCCCCCTCCTGGTCATTGTCCTCCTCCTCTGGGCATGGATCCGGCAGAGCTCCAGCCGGTCCCTGAGGAGCCTCAGGCTGAATCACAACACCTAGTTTCCTTGGATGCACCAAACAAGGGAAAAGTGGAATATGGACTTCCTGCCTGAAAGAGAGGGATACTTAGCCTGCTGTATCCCTCAAGTAGGATGCAGGAGCACAGAACTTTTAAACCTTGAAAGTTTGAACCTTACAGATGATACACAGCTGTCATTGGAAAGCTTTTGTAGTAGCTTCCTAGCTTTCTTAAAATAAGCCTACTGAGCTGAGCTTTTGTGTCCTTGGAAAATCTATTGCTGAAGGTTTTTGAGTTGCCGGCTGAGGGAAGCCTGACACAGCTAAAGATGTCTTTCAGCTTTCTGAAAGTCAGCTGTGTTTGAGGAATGTGATACACAAAACATTATGAAAGCACACCATATAAAAGACATACCAATGCTTTGTGCTACAGGGAAGGAAAAATGCAAAAAGCCTCATGTTCCACATCAAAAGCTAATTCACACACATCATGTCATAACTCATAATATGGTTCTTAGCTTAATATAGAGTATGAATCATCCATTATGGCTTACTGTTATGTGCAGAGCAGATTAAGATGCTGGTTAAGAAGTTGGATTAGGATGATCCATATTTAAGTCCACCTTCAGCTATAGAAATTCACTGGGTAACTCCAGACCAGCATACCGCATAGGGCTTGTTCTGGGTTAAAGCAAAGGGGGATTTCTCTATAAGCCATTCTAAGCTCCTCAAAGAGAAGTTCTTAACCTGGGATCCACAGACGCATGGAGATGCATAGATAGATTTAACAGAGGGCAGGATTTTTTTAAGAAGAAAAAAACCCTGCAACTTTATTGCAACCTCTAACTGAAATTTAGATTACATTGTATTGACTTAGTGAACTGATAAAGCAATGTATTACACTATGCTACACCTTTATTATATTTTAAAGCTGTGTCTGTGCATCATTATATTACAGAGGAAATCAATCTACAGTATATTTAGGTTTAAATATACTGTATGTAGATACATTTCTCTGAGAAGTTTCTGTAACATTTCATGGGTTCTATGATTGCACTCCTGACAAAAAATGGTGAAGAATTCATCTCAGAAGAAAGGCAAAACCGAACACGGGAATTAAATTCTAACACTTTTTGCCTTTGACTTTGACCCGAGGGAAGTCACAGAGGAGCAGCCCGAATGCACCTGCTCACGGCGCCCCATGTACTATTTTGCATAGGAACTTCCCATCCAGCTTGCGCACCAAGCGCGCAAAGAGCCACCAAAAGATGGAGAGGTCCGGAAGGGGAGCCTTTCCAAAACTGTTTCTTTGTGGAGATAATGGCGATTGTGAGGACATACGTACGTTAGGGGCGAAGCTCGGGCATTACAGACGCCCGTCAACCTGGCACAAAACTTGGGGAAAAGTGCTGTTAGTTTGGGGGGGGCGGGGAGGCGAGTCTAAAATGTGTGCGAGCGCGGGCCCAACGGGTAGCCTCCCGCGCGCCGCCGTCCGCTCAGTTTGCAGGATGAGGCGTCGCTCCTTCGCGCGCTTTTATTCCCCTCATTTTTTTGCGAAAAAAGGCGCTAGCGCCCCCGCCTGTCTTTGCCGCCCCTGCCCTCCCAAAGAGCAGGGAGGGGCCACGCGGAGCCGCGCGCATCTCTCGGCTCCTCCAGCTCTCGCCGCCTTCTCCCGACACCGAAAAGCCTGGGAGACGGGCAGGCAAAAGCCGCCGCAGCGGTAGCGCCCGAGTTTTGCCTTTTAGCATGCTCGCCTCTCGGCACCAGCGGCGACGGGTCATCGCTGCAGCCATCCGGCAAAAGCAGCAGCAGCAGCAGCAGCCGCTGCCTTTCTTCCCGGGTCTTTAACGCCCGGCTTGCTTCTCCACTACTGCCGCCGCCGCCTCCAGCACCTCCTTCTCCGGGTGGGGCGATTATGAACTGACCGGGCGGCTACTACTGATACCCCGGCTTCTCTCTTTTCCCTGGTAAGACTTGGCGTGTGGAGAAAAGAGCTGGCTGGCAGCTGCGAAGTCACCCCGGTCCCGGTTAAAAAGACATACCGCTCCCCAACCCAGAGTCCACAAGCCGTGAGGGGTCGCTTGCCCCTGCCGGGGGAAGAGCGGAGGGCGCGCAATGGCTCGCCTCAGCGCGCAACCTCCACGGCCATGTGCCAGGAAGGAACGGAACGGGGGTCAGCGGCCGCTTAGCCTGAGGGGGGGGAGGGAGGGAGAGACGGTGAGGAAGGGAAGAGAGAGAAAAAAAGGCGGGAGCTATCCAAAGCGCGGGTGGGGGGGATTAATGGGGGAGAGCTGACAGCGGGCGCCGGGGGAGGGGACTGTTGTTGCTGCCGCCGCCGCCGCCGTGTGTGGGAGCTGGTCGGCGCGTGCACCTCAGGGACTCGACTCCGGGGTCCCGGCAGGCGCGAGGACTGCGACTGAAGGAGCGTTTGGGTGGTTTCGAAAAATTCCTCGAACGCGGTGGGTTGGCGTGTGGTAAGGTCTTGAGCAAGCTTCTTTTTGTTTCGCCTCCTTCTTTCTCTCTCTAATGCGAGAGATGCTGCCTTTCCCTCAGACCCACGGCCGCCCCCAATTTCACTGGCTGCGCCTGGGTTTGGCAGCGGCGCTAAAAAAGCGAGCGAAGTGCCCCTAGCGCGAACACACAGACACTAGAGACTGTGGCGGCGGCGGCGGCAGCAGCTGCGAAGCGCGTGGGGGATCCGAAATATTTTGCCCTCGGGGCTGAGGGGCGGGGGAAGCAGCGGTTTCTCGCCGGCTTTCTCTATCTTTCTGGCTGCCTCTGTAGCGGCCCGAATACTATCACTGTACAAAAGGCAGCGGTGAAATAACGCCGCGGGGATTAAAAAAAAAAGATTCGAATGGACAAAGTTGGTTGGCGAATCTCTTTAAAACGTTCTTTTTCCATAAGGATCTTAAAAGAGAGGGGAGATTCATTGTGAATATTATCTCTTCCCCCCCCTCCCCTAACCTTTTTAAAAATACTTCTTCTAACCCATAAACTTGAATTTTAATTTGTATTGTGATTGCTGAACCTTTTCTCTTTTTTCTCTTTGCTTTTTTTTGTTTTGCCTAGTTACCAACAGCACCAATGGCCAAATTGTCTGAATGTTTAGTATGCATGTTGGGTTAGTTTATTAGTTTTATTAGGGTTTTAATTAATGTTTTATAGCTTACTTTTATATTTGACTTATTTTATTGTCTTGTATTTTATATTGTTGTAAACTGCTCGGAGTCCTTTGGGATTGGGCAGCATAGAAGTTGAATGAATGAATGAATGAATGAATGAATGAATGAATGAATGAATGAATGAATGAATATTTCATAGAATCATAGAGTTGGAAGGGACCTCCAGGGTCATTGGGTCCAACCCCCTGCTCAGTGCAGGATTCATTAATTTCCCATGAGGTGTTTTTATTCTACTTTATTTTATTGTGGGTCAAAGGAGTGTGAATGGGTTTACATATTACTTGAGGAAAAGGTACCTCCCGAGATTTTATATTAAGTGTTTAATGATAGCTTTCTGGGACTTTTCTGGCACTGGACTTTCCTTTGTTTTTCTCATGTTTAGACTTTGCACCGAATTTCAGAGAAGTCCATGTTCGTGAACAGAATGACTGAGTCCACACATTGGGCTCAGTCAGCCACAACACATAATGTTTCATTTTGACCTTTTTGGAAAAAAAATGTTTTGTGAATCCATCAATATTGTTTTATATCTTAATAGGTGATGTGGTCCAACCAGTTATGATTTAGCAAACCTTAATGCAGTGTGTGAACCAAATTTATAAGCATTCTTGAGAGATTTTTGTATTCAATTTGTGCCCCCCAAAACTATGTATTGTATAGGGAAGGGGAAAAGGTGATTTGAAGAGCTTTTGTTTCAGACTATGGTATTAGAATAGAATTAACTGTTTGGGCAGAAGTGACTCATAGCATGTTCCCATAGGTGTGTAGCTGGAAAGGAACCCTGTTGAATTCAGTGTCACTTCTATGTAAGTAAGCCAGTGGGGTTTACTAAAGAGAGAGGTGCAAGTAGAATTCCATTATGAATGCTATCGAGGGTTTCAAGTATGTTCTTGAGGTTTACATCATTCCTATCACCCATTACCTCCCACTTATGACTGTATGACTGTAACTTGTAGCTAGTATGCTTAAGATTTTTATTAATATTGATTGTTTCTTCATTGCTTCATTAATTGTTTTACCTCATGAATCTTGATAAATGTATATTTTCTTTTATGTACACTGATAGTATCTGCACCAAAGAGAAAACCCTTGTGTGTCCAATCGCTATTCTATTCTATTCTGTGTTTTTCTCAAATAAGTTTTTTATTGGTGTAAGAAAATCAGCACGTTTTAAAGGAATACATTTAAGTGTTAAAATAGAAAAAGGGATATTTCAGTTTCAAAATTAAAGTTTTTAATTAATTAATTTGGCATTTAAAACTGAAAATGAACAGGTGAGTTGCGTAGAATTTCCAAACAAAAGGTACAGTGAGATTTGAATAAAATTCTGCAGAAAGGTGTTATAAATGGTTTATTTTGCAGAGAGAGGTTCCCCCCCCCAATTAAAAATCCAGCTAAAACAGTGGAAGCATCGTTTTTAATTGTGAAATACCTATAGGTAAAATGGCCAGACATGAATGGTTGCATTTAGGGTATTAGGAACTATTTTGTTTCTTACTCTTAAAGTGTATATTCATTTTAATAGACTTAGTTATGTTTCTCCTGGTACTACTTCTGTGTTTGCTCTCCAAGGAGAATGACATTTTCAGATCAACTCCTTTAGGATACCAAATGGCAGGAAAAGTTCCCAATTTTATGGTCTGTTAAATAGTTTGACTATATGCATGGTTGTTTATAATAGTATGTCCAGCTGCTGCTGCTGCTGTGGTGATGGTAGTGTTTTTTTCTTTATTTGTTTTTTGGCTCTGCTTACCCAATTGCCATGAAAGAGTTAGACAAAGAATTACCATTTTAAAGACTCTATTTTTATGTTAATCTCACTGTTCTTTCTCTCCTAAATCCTCACACATTCATGTTACTTTGCAATACAGTTGAAAATAGACTCATAAAATAAAGCAACTGTGTAACAAAGTAATAGGTTCACTAAAGAAGAAAACTGATTAATTATAATTCTTATTTTATTATATATATATATGCTCATGGAGTTTATAAGCTATTAATTAAAAGCTTATTCAAAGATTAGCTACATAAACTATATACAATTTAAGGAGGAAGAGTTTTGTTAAATATTTGAATGGTTTGTTGCATAGGCAACAAATAGAAGCTATGGCTCAAAATTCAGTTTTGAAAGGCTGTCTTCCTTGTTTAATACTGGATATGGTATTAATTCACTGTGTAACTTCACAAATTCTAAAATATTTTCTTTTATTGGTTGCTTTGTAGACTAATAATAAAGATGATGTTGCCCCTCTACGCTTAAGAAAGTGAAGGAGTCTGGGTCATTAGCTAAAACGAGGAGAAACCATGTTTCAAGAACCTCCACTCTTGAAATTATTTCCAAGTAGTAACCAGGCCCAAGCCCTCCTGCTTAGCTTCTGAGCCTAGACATAGTCAACTTGATTCCCCATACTTGGTAAGATGCTTTTGAAGAAGCCAATCCCAAATTTTAACATTTTAAGGTTAGCAAGATTACAACTTGATTGAATCCGATAAAGCCTTGAAGGGCTAATATGCAATAATTTTATCCTGGGTTCCCTTTGTATTATTGTGTATTAATAGAGACACAAAGGTAGCTCAGACATAATTATGTTCTACCAAAGAATCTTCTACAATGTTCTCCCAGTCTACACATTGATGGTGTTTTGAGGATTTAGGAAAGGCGAGTAAGCACTTAGCTGTCTGTTTGATATATATCTGCTCTAAGGGAATAATATAGTTGCAATGATAAAAGGCTACCCTATTGATTGCTTTCTTCTTCTACAGGGGACATTTCCTTTTGTACAATAAATTCTACTTACTAATATATTTCCTGTACCAAGAAGTGATTGGAGGAATGTATACAACATCATTATGTCCACTATTTCAAAGTACAAAACTACGGTTGTCCTCGCAATCAAGAACTTTCTATGAAATTGAACTAAAAATGTATTTGGGAGTAACAAATGTATGCTAAATCCCCATTTGATGCTTGGAGGAAGTAACTGTAAATTCTGTGGCTTTAGACATTTGATAAATTTTGTAGAAAAAAATATTAAAATCACACATGCCTCACAATCCATCTAGTTTTTCCGCCTTTAGCGTTAAGAAAGAAATTTCAGTAAGCTTTCATCATACAAATGTTGTATATCAATAATGTCTTTAAACTCATGTTTGACTCCATAGTTTTTGTAGTGTACACAATGCATACATATATCACATGGATTTCTGGAGAGCTAGAGTTTTAGCTTTAACATTTACATAACCTTTCTGATTTTAAGAGCTGCTCTATGCGCATTTACTGTTTTTTCATTCTGGAAAATAAATATTTAGTTTTTAGTTAGCATATGATGGGTATACTGAAATATCGGCTCAAGATTGAAACATTCCTTTTTGCTTTCTGTGTTTTGCTTCAGTAGTTTATAACTTCATTCACATATATAAATAAACTATAAATAGCAGTTTATACTTTATGTAATGCATTCACTTCTTAAGGTAGGCTTAAACAAAGCTTCTCCTTAGTGATAAATTCCTTTGTTATATTATGAGATATTATGCACTTTGAGTCATTTAGTATAGAATTTTAATTTGGGCACCTGTTCATTTATGTGTGGGTTGTAAATAGTTGGGAAAGGAGTAGAAGTCTAAATTATATGCCATTTTATCAAAATAGCTAAACTTGTAGCAATCTATGTCAAGATACGGTACTTATGGAAAGCAACAGATATGTAATTGTAGTTAATTGATCCTGCAGACAGAGAATTAAACTCTAATTGAAAGAATAATAAGCTACTTGGCAAAGGAATATGTGTTTTGCATATACCATTAATGAAATTAAACTGGACATAAGGTAGTAACAGAAGAGAAATATTTTTGGCTGCTACCAGACTATTCAAATTATTTCAGTTTTCTCAAGGTATCTGCACAAATACTCCTCCTATGGTTAATACTAATTTTCCTTCCTGTACTAATAACCTTAAGAGAACATCGGGAAAAGGTTTAAAATTCAACAATATTTTTATAAAATAAGAGTTTGGGTTCCTAGACTCTTTCTGGAGGTGGATTAGTGCTTGGACGGTTGTTAGTTATTGTCATAGGCTTTTGTCACAACTATGGTAACAAAACAAAAACCATTAGCACCCAACCCTGGATACAGCCCTAGGAATAGCAGAAGTTACCAATGAAGTGAAATTGGTAATGTGACTGAATGGGGAAATCCTTAAATATTTGGGGGGAAGTCCTGTTAATTAATTTGGCTTACATTCTATTTGCATTTAAATATGATTATATTTTTCTCCCATATTTTCTCATTTTTAAAATATTGTATCATTAGATGAACTTTTCAGAATGTGGCTATTGAACATGCCATCTACAGGTCAAATATAACCTTTTGTCTGAAGAATCTTGCCCAATTCCGTAATAGAACATTCTTAACTTGCTGGTGGGGTTTTGGTCACTATAAGGCCATTCTTTGTCAAGTGGACCAGAAAACAGAGCTCTGTTTCATCACCTTCAATCACCTTCATTAGCAAGAGCAAGGTTTTTTCTATCGCTCTCTGTTTTCTCACCTTCAATCATCATCATTTTTATTTCATTAGAAAGAACATGTTTTTTCTATCATATATGTTGTTTTTTGTGATGGTGTCTTTTCAAACAAGGCTTCAATTTCACCTGGTCCACTTGACAAAGAATGACCCTACTTTATTTCAAAAAAATATGTTAATAGTCATGCTATGTTTATTGCAGATAAGTATGTGAGAATACACTTTAAATGATGTTTAAAACATTGCAATTATTTCTAATTAGCGCTGGCAGTTTTTCTTAACTTGCTTAAGAAATATTTCCCCAATATCACATTTTTACTGATTAATTTTGCCTTCATTGATGACTCAACAGTGAGAATAAATCAATATGGAACAGAAAGACCACTTATGTGAGGAAGAGACAGCTTTCTTCAATCTGATCTGCCTGAGAATTCTGAAAATTTTAGTCATCTTTTGTTTTCTAGCCTGATGATTTGAAGGCCATAAAGCTGTTAAATGCACAGCGAGTTTTTATTCTACTTATGAGATAGTTATTATTTTAGTTATGGGGATAAATTATATCAATTTCTTTAGAATGTTTCCTTTTATTATTCCTTTATTAGGGCAATGCTGTTGTAAATATTGAGGGAAGCATAAAGTTACTATCAAAAGACCTTGCTTATAAGTGATAAGTGATAGAGCTAATCATAGTTCCCTCTAAGCTGAGCAGTGAGCAATCGCTCACTTAAAAATCATCATCAACTCAGAGTTTTCCAAACCTGCCCAGAAGCCAAGAGGGAAAGAGTGAGAGGGAAGGAGAGAGAGAGGAAGAGAGGAAGAGAGAGAAACAGATAGAAAAAAGAGAGGAAGGAAAAGAGAAAGAAAAAGAATGGGAGTAAGGAAGAGAGAAAGAAAATCAAAATCTAGTTTGAAACTTGCTCAACTATTTAAGTGGCATTTTGATATTGATAGAGTTGCCCTATTATGAGCTGACTGTTATAGACACACAGTACAGTATTTTATTTTGAAATTCTCTGAGGCAAAACAGGGTGGGTTTTTTATTTGTTTGTTGTTTGTTTGTTTGTTTGTTTATTATTTTATTTATTTATTATTTAGATTTGTATGCCGCCCCTCTCCGCGGACTTGGGGCGGCTCACAACAAAATACAACAAATCGTAACAAATCCAAATAAATTTAAATATTTAAGAAAGTTTATTTATTTATTTATTTATTTATTTTTATTTATTTAATATTTCTGTGCCGCCCAGTCCCGAAGGGACTGCCGCTCAGACACTATACTTTTCCGCCCCCCCCCCCAAAAAAATAGAGGGAACACTGGAGCTAATCCGATAACCAATGAGAACAATGATTTCCAAGTAGATAGAACTCTGTTATGTCAAGTCAAAAATAACAGCCTTTTTCTCAAAAAAGTGGTAAGAGGTTTGAGTTTCATGTTTGGCAGTAAGGTTGATTTTGCACATATATGGCTGTTTCCTACAGTCAGTAAAACAGCATATCTGGCCATATTACATCAGTGTTCACAAAACAGGTTTGTTAATACAGATATTAATGTTAAGATTTATTGCTATCCTGTTAAAACTCAATTTTTATTCAAACTCAAGCAATACATGAATGCAAATGTAGGGTTAAAAGTAGCATAGGAGCAGATTCTATCTCATTTAGAGCTAGCTTTGATCAAGCCTGGGAAGCACCAAACTCAGTCTTATCAACATTCCTTAGATAGCACCCATTCATTTACTCAAAACATATGCATTAGTTCACCAAAAACCTTTCTTAGCACAGCATCCAGCACAAATTGTCTTTTTGGGGCAGAAATCATGGTTTTAAAACTTTATTCCAGCACAACTCCAGTTTCTCGTCTCTTCTATAGAGTGAACATTGAGGTTCTACGCCCCATTTCCCACAACCCCATTCCTTTATATTACCAGGCGATCTGACATCACACCTCAAAGAGCTAAGGCTGTGAATTAATACCTTTTACTCTGGGACTCTTCTTGCCTTCTGACCATTCTTTGTCTTGGTGCATATGCTCTCAGTGTGCATAAAAGAAAAAAATACATTTGTCAAGAATCATGGGGTACAACGCTTAATGATTGCCATAGGGGTCAAATGCAACATGAGAAAATATGATTTGACTGAAAGAGGAGTAGATGCTTGGAACAAACTTCCAGCAGACGTGGTTGTTAAACCCACAGTCACTGAATTTAAACATGCCTGGGATAAACATATATCCATCCTAAGATAAAGTACAGGAAATAGTATAAGGGCAGACTAGATGGACCATGAGGTCTTTTTCTGCCGTCAATCTACTATGTTTCTATGTTTCAAATAAGCAATGAGTCAGACCTGACCTGAAGTATCGCATCCAATTCTGGTCACCACACTTCAAAAGAGACATAGAAACTCTGGCAAAGGTGCAGAAAAGAGCAACCAAAATGATAAGAAAACTAGAAACCAAGACATACGAAGAGAGGATTTATCCAATTGTTTCCCATTAACATGTCTTCCCCACTGTCCAACTGAGACTATTTCCCCAATGTCACATCAGCCCCCTCAGGCTCTCCCCAGTCACTGTCTACTTCACCCTCACTCTCAGCTTTCTCTGGCAGCCCGCCTGGCCCAGGATACCAAAAGGAGCCTGGCTCATCCTCTTCAGAATCAGGCATGAGCTGATGTGGACAAGGCGCATTCACAACAATAGGATTATGGATTACAGCTTTAAAAAGATGTTTACTAGTACATTGTAATTTAGAACAGCGGCCTACAGCCTTTGGTGGATAAGGGACTGGTTCTTTGGAGAAAGGTATGACCAGAGGAGGCATGGTTTTGTGTGATGCCTGCATCTGCGAATGGGGGCTTTGCTTGTTTGTGCGGCCCACTGGCTGGCATGCCACAGCCCAGTGCCGGTCCATAAACTCTGGATTGGGGACCCACGATTTAAAAGGTATGACTGTACTGCAGCCACAGTGATGCAGCATAGCTGCGTAAATGCTATCTACTATGTAGATTTTAAATGGCATTTTCACTCATGGTATAAATTGGCAATGATGTTTGATAACATGGGAAAGCTTTTTTGCTTTGTTCTATTAGTAGAGGTTCATCTCTAAGGTCTGTCTATAATTAACATTTTGCTATGTTTCCAATTTGTGTCATTTTCCACAGGCAATATTGCATCGGGATTTTGCCACTGCACAGTGGCAAAACAAAAAGTGAAGGAGATGCAACATACCATGAATATTGATGGTGATGGATTAAATGAAATTATATTATTTAGGACAGAAGTTTTTTTTTCTCACAATGGCCCAGGAGATGTATTTAGGTTATTTCAGGGGTCCCCAAACTTTTTACACAGGGGGCCAGTTCACTGTCCCTCAGACTGTTGGAGGGCCGGACTATTAAAAAAACGTGTGAACAAATCCCTATGCACACTGCACATACATTATTTAAAGTAAAAAACAAAATGGGAACAAATACAATATTTAATATTTATTCTTCCTCTTTCTCTCTCTCTCCCTTTCTCTCTGTCCTTCTGTCTTTCTAGTTCTCTCTCTTTCTCTCTGTCCTCTCTCTCTCTTTTTCTCTCTTCTCTCTTTCTCTCACTCACTCTCTTTATATCTCTCCCTCTTTCTCTCTCCCTCTCTCTGTCTCCTCCTTTCTCTCTCTCTCCCTTTCTATCTCTCCTCTTGCTTTCTCTCTCCCTCTCTATCTTTCCCTCTTTCTCTCCCCCCTCTCTCTTTCTTTCTCTCTCTCTTCCCTTTCTCTCACTCACTCTCTTTCTCTCTCCCTCTTTCTCTCTACCTTTCTTTCTCTTTCTCTCTCTCCCTTTCTCTGTCCCTCTTTCTTTCTCTCTGTCCCTCTCTTTCTTTTTCTCTGTCCCTCTCTTTCTTTCTCTCTGTCCCTTTCTTTCTCTGTCCCTCTCTATCTTTCTCTCTGTCCCTCTTTCTTTCTCTCTGTCCCTCTCTTTCTTACTCTCTGTCCCTCTTTCTTTCTGTCTGTCTTCCTTTCTCTCTGTCCCTCTCTTTCTTTCTCTCTGTCCCTCTCTTTCTTTCTCTCTGTCCCTCTTTCTTTCTCTCTGTCCCTCTCTTTCTTTCTCTCTGTCCCTTTCTTTCTCTCTGTCCCTCTCTATCTTTCTCTCTGTCCCTCTTTCTTTCTCTCTGTCCCTCTCTTCCTTACTCTCTGTCCCTCTTTCTTTCTCTCTGTCTCTTTCTTTCTCTCTGTCCCTCTCTTTCTTTCTCTCTGTCCCTCTTTCTCTTACTCTCTGTCCCTCTTTCTTTCTCTCTGTCTCTTTCTTTCTCTCTGTCCCTCTCTTTCTTTCTCTCTGTCCCTCTCTTTCTTTCTCTCTGTCCCTCTTTCTTTCTCTCTGTCCCTCTCTTTCTTTCTCTCTCTTATCTCTGTGTGGGGGGGAGGCGGCTGCTTGAAAACCCCTGACCTCCATCGCCTCCCCCCCACGGCACAAGGCGAGCACACCTCGCCGCTGACACAGGCGCCGGGGACTGCCCTGTCCCCCTGTGCAAAACTACGCAGCCCCAGATCGCTCGCTTCTCCAGCCAGCAAAGCCGACTGCCTGGCTTTGCTGGCTGATGCAGGAAAGGAAAGCGTCACATTTAAAAAGCACGCCACTTTCTGGGACTGCGGCGCCGTGGTGGCCTTCAAGCGCGGCCCTTCGCAGCGCACCACCACTCTTTCCTGCAGGAAGAGATCGGGCACTTTACCGGGAGGTGGGTGCCGGACGCTGGGTGCCGGGGAGGGCGAAGGAGTGGACGCGCCTCTCAGCTGCAGAGCGGAACGGGGGTGGAGATCAGCAGCGGAGTCCGGCGTTGGGGGCCTGGGGCCATGCGGGACCGCTCATCCAGGCTTGCCGGTCCACGCGCGCCTGGATGAGCGGTCCCGCATGGCCCCAGCGCCGGACTCCGCTGCTGATCTCCACCCCCGTTCCGCTCTGCAGCTGAGAGGTGCGTCCACTCCTTCGCCCTCCCCGGCACCCAGCGTCCGGCCGCACGCCGCCTCCACCTCCCAGTAAAGTGCCCGATCTCTTCCTGCATGAACGGGTGGTGGGGCGCCGAGAAGGGCCGCGCTTGAAGGCCACCACGGCGCCGCACTCCCAGAAAGTGGCGTGCTTTTTAAATGTGACGCTTTCCTTCCCTGCATCAGCCAGCAAAGCCAGGCAGTTGGCTTTGCTGGCTGGAGAAGCGAGCGGTCTGGGGCTGCGTAGTTTTGCGCAGTGGGGACAGGGGGACAGGGCAGTCCCCGGCGCCTGTGTCAGCGGCGAGGTGTGCTCGCCTTGTGCCGTGGGGGCGAGGCGATGGAGGTCAGGGGTTTTCAAGCAGCCGCCTCCCCCCCACACCCAAACTTGAATTTTGCGTCCACTCACCGCGGAGGAGGAGGGGAGGAGGAGGTGGAGAGGCAAGGGGGCGGGGAGGAAAGCGGGCCTGCAATTGGCCAATTTCTTTCTCGCCTTTAGGGAGAGGAACTGTTGCTGCTCTGCCATAGGGCAGCAACAGTTTCTCTCCCTAAAGGCGACAAAGGAAGGGGCCAATTGCAGTCCCGCTTTCCTCCCCGCCTCCTTGCCTCTCCACCTTCTCCTCGCTGAACAGCCGACCGTGGTGAGTTGACAGGAGATTCGGGAGCTTATTTTATCGACCAGTAAAATCTCGTGAGCTTGCCACGGGCCGGTTAAAAGACCTCGTTGGGCCGCATCCGGCCCGCGGGCCGTAGTTTGGGGACCGCTGGGTTATTTGAACATAGACTGTAGCATAATCAAAAACATCTGTGCACTTGATTTATATTTTCTAACCATGGAAATGGAGGCAGTTTTTATCTGGACATATTTTGCCTGCACCTAGTCCAAATGAAAACAGCAAGATTATTAAGAAAACCAGAACTAACAAATACTATCCATACTATTATAAAATTGTACTTTCAAAAATCACATTAGAAATATATGTATGTTTCATAGTAAAATAGGCTATACTGTATATTCTCTATATAAATTTAAAGCAAAATATTGGATTTTTTGTCAAATCCACCCCTCCCCCAATGGTTTGATTTTCTCCTCTCTGGAAGTTTAATTTCTGTTGATATTAGAACAATTAATATTACTATTGAATATATTGAATTACATTGTATGAATTATACTGATCTATTGGAGTAAAGGAAGAGGGAGGAAAAGGGGGGGGAATATAAGAAAAGAACAATAACAATAACAGCTCATCAACAAGTAGCTCAATATTAAAAGTCTAACTGCGCATTATATACCTTAAGTCTAACTATATATTAGACTCATCTGATTCCAAGAAAATATTAGACATTCAAGTTAATAATCAATTAAAAAGATTAAAATGGCAACTTTCCAGAAATATACAAAAAAACCATCTGGCTCCCCCTCAACCCAAAAATCAATAGTTAGCATGTTAGCAACAGAAAAGGCCAGCAGTACTGGTAATATTAGCAACACCC
Organism: Erythrolamprus reginae; assembly: GCF_031021105.1. NCBI lineage: Eukaryota > Metazoa > Chordata > Lepidosauria > Squamata > Dipsadidae > Erythrolamprus > Erythrolamprus reginae. Next base: position 101,634,892 of record NC_091953.1, on the reverse strand, counting down.
CACAAACAACGCAGGAGGCATTAATGGCAATTCAAGAAACAATGCTCAAACTGGAGGAAAAATTAGATAGGAACCATGAGGCAATGAGGGAAGATATGCAAAAAATGGACAATAAAATTGAAATAATCCATCAAATTTTGGAAAAAAATGAAAGGAGAATAGAACAAATTGAAAAGAAAGTAGAACAAAATGACAAAAAAGTAGTAACAATGGATGATAAATTGATGCAATTAAATAGAGAGTTAGAAGAATCAATAATTAATTTTGAGGTCGATAGAGCAGAATTTTATGTCAGATTCCAAAATGTAGAAGAAGAGAAAGATGAGAATGACAGAAATGATAGCTAATATATTACAAAAAGATAAACAAGAAACAGCTAATGGAATAGATGAGATTTACAGGGTGAACACTAACTACGCCCGAAAACATAAGCTTCCTAGGGAAGTACACGTGAGATGTGTAAAAAAGGAGATTAGAAATGAAATATTGAAAATTACAAAAGACGAAGCAATAATTCATAATGGGAAGGAAATCAGAGTTCTTAAGCAAATCCCAAAAAAATTAAGGGACAATCGAAGGGGATACCGACCGTTGGCAGATTTGTTAAATCAAAGTAAAATTACCTTCAGATGGTTAATTCCGGAGGGGATGCTTATCACATGGAAGGGGAAAAAAATAAAAGTAAATAACGAACTAATGGCACAGGAATTTTATGATGAATTAATAGCGGAAGAGAGGGTGGAAACAGGAAGTCAAAAAGAGATAGAAGAACCCCAGGTAGAATCAGATAGCGGGAAAGAAGGAACTTCTAAAGATATAGTACAGGAGGAAGAAAGAATATTGACAAGAGCACAGAAAGAAAACAGGACAAACAGAAGACAAATAAGGAATTAAAGGGGGATGGGAACAGAAATTAAATTAATCTCAATTAATGTAAATGGCTTAAACTCATTTATGAAAAGAAATAGTATATTCAATAAATTACAAAAACAAAATTTAGACATTGTTTGTCTACAGGAAGTACACATTCCACAAAAAAATGAAAAGCAATTAGAAAATGAGAAAATTGGGAAAGTATTTACGTCCTTATCACATAACAAAAAAAGAGGGATTGCAGTTTACGTTAAAAAAGAATTAGATCCAAGGAAAATATATGCAGATAAAAAGGGAAGAACTTTAATCATGACAGTTAAAATTGTTAATGTATTTGTATCATTAGTAGTAATTTATGCACCAAATAAAAATTTAAAAAAATTCTTCTATAACTTGCACCAGAAACTGATTGAATTAGAAGTAGAAGACATTTGCATGATAGGTGACTTTAATGGTATTATCGATCCCATTAAGGACTATAAAAGTGCTAATAAAAATCGATATAAAAAAAGAAAAGTACTGCCAAAAACGTTTGATCAGATGTGTGAAGAATTAAACCTGAGGGATTGTTGGAGAACAAGGAACCAAAATATAAAAGAATATACATTCTACTCCAATGCGCACCAAAGTTGGTCTAGGATTGATATGGTGTGGGTTAATAATAAGATAGGAAACTTAATAAAACGAATTCAAATTGATAAAAACGATTGGGCTGATCATAACCCAATAAAAATTATATGGAATGAGGAGGAGAAAAAAAATAGGAGTTGGAGATTAGATCTACAATTATTAAAAGAACAAGAATATATAGATTGGATTGAAAGAGAAATGAAATTATTTTTAAAAGAAAATAACAATCCAGATACCTCCCTCCAGAATTTATGGGATACAGCAAAAGCCTATCAAAGAGGCTTAACAATAGCCTATAAATCAAGAAAAAACAAGGAAAAAAGACAAAATCAAAAAGAGTGGATATTTAAATTAGGAAAATTAGAAAAAGAATCCCAAAAAGACCCAGGAAACCCAAATATAAGGCAACAAATTATGCTGATAAAACACAAACTAGAATTAATAGAGATAGAAGAAGTAACTAAGAAACTAAGAGAAGTAAAACAAAATCAATTTGAGCACGCAAATAAACCTGGCAGATGGCTATCGTATAAATTGAGGAAAGAAAGAGAGAAGAAATTAATCCAACAATTAACAGATAAAAAAGAAATAACACATTACCAGTTAAAAAAAAAGAAAGAAATTGCATTAGAATACTATAAAGAATTGTATAGTGAAGAAAATATTAAGGAAGAAGATATATTAAAATATTTAGAGACATGTAAAATCAATTTAATAAGTAAAGAAGATAAAGAAATATTAAACAAAGAAATAACAAAAGAAGAATTGGAAAGAACAATTATGAAACAGAATAATAATAAAACACCAGGCCCAGATGGCTTCCCAATTGAATTCTATAAAGCAACATTCCATGTAACGGGAGAATTATTATTAGAAATTTATAATAAAATGTTAACGAATGGAGAATGCCCGGTATCATGGCAAGAAGCTAACATAACGCTGATACATAAAGAAGACACAGATCCAAAGTATATTAAGAATTATAGACCAATATCTCTGTTAAATGTAGACTACAAAATTTATATGGCAATAATAGCAGACAGATTTAAAAAAATATTAAACAAAATAATACACTCTGATCAGAATGGTTTCTTACCTAACAGACAAATTAGAAATAATATAAGAATTACATTAAATATGCTAGAATATTATGAAAGCCATAATGATAAGGAGTTTGCAATGCTATTTCTAGATGCTGAGAAAGCCTTCGATAACCTCAATTGGAACTTTTTCAAAAAATTAATAAATACTATGGATTTAGGAGAGAACTTTGAAAATACAATAAATAAAATATACTCCAAACAAAAGGCAAGGATAATTATAAATGGAGATTTAACCAATACATTCGATATTAAAAAAGGAGTGAGACAAGGCTGTCCACTATCTCCCTTAATATATATAATGTCTATAGAAATACTATTAAACCGAATTAGAGGGGAATCATCAATACAGGGCACCCAAATTAAACAACAAATTTATAAAACACAGGCCTTCGCTGATGATCTGGTCTTCTTCTTAGAGAATCCAGTTAGCTCAATGATATATTTAGTAAAAGAATTAGAGAACTATGGGAAAGTGGCCGGCTTAAAAATAAATAGGAACAAAACTAAAATATTAACCAAGAATTGTAATCAAGATTTAAACAAATTATTAATAAAAGAAACAGGTTTTCAAATAGAAAAGAAAATTAAATATCTAGGGATTTGGTTTACGACAAGGTATTCTTCACTGAAAGAACTAAATTATACAAAATTATTAACAAAAACAAAAGAAGATTTAGAAAAATGGTCAAAGTTAAATCTATCCTTAATGGGAAGGATCAATACAATAAAGTCTAATATACTTCCAAGGTGGCTCTATCTCTTCCAAACAGCACCAATACAACTAAACAAATCGTTCTTTGCTAAAATAAATAAAATAATTTCTAAATTTATCTGGTGCAATAAAAAACCTAGAATAAACATGAAAGCCCTACAAGATTTAAGAACAAGAGGAGGATTCGGTTTACCCAACTTAGAAATATACTACCAAGCCACTAAATTACTATGGATTAAAGAATGGGTCAACCTTGAAAATCCTAGAATTCTAACAATAGAAGGCCACGATATAAATGAAGGATGGCACGCACATTTGTGGGAAAAAGAACACTCAAAACATTCTCACTTTAAACAACACCAAATTCGGAATACACTATTGACACACTGGCGGAAAGTCAGGAAAAAATACTATAATGAAATTCCCAGATGGCTATCCACTCTAGAAGCTCAAATTCATCCAAACATAATAAGCCAAGAACAAAAAATAACCTACGAAGCCCTATTAAACACTAAAGGAAGTCTTAAAACTAGAGAAAGACTTAAAGAGGAAGGTATAGTAATAGATTGGCTTCCATATTACCAAATTCAAAGCAGATATAAAAGGGACTTGGCACAATTTGGAATATGTAATAAACAAAATGAAATAGATAAAATATTGACAGGATCTGACAAAAAATTTATAACTAAAATGTATATTTATCTATTAAACTATGAAAACATTGAAGAAATTGTTAAACCTAACATGATATCTTGGATGACCAACTTTGGATATGCAATTCAGCTAGAAGACTGGGAAAAACTATGGTCAGTTAACTATAAGATGACTTTGTCAACACCATATAAAGAAAATCTTTATAAAATGTTCTTCCGATGGCATTATGCGCCAGCACGCCTAGCCAAAATGAATGTAAACATTAGTAACAAATGTTGGAAGTGTAAAAAAGAAGTGGGAACATACTACCACATATGGTGGCAATGTAACGAAGCAAAAAAATTTTGGATTCAAATTAGGGCATGGATGGAAGAAATATTGGGCTATAAAATTGAAATAAAACCGGAAATGTATTTATTAGGCATAATTAGAGGCAAACATAGCAAAGAAAATTACTACTTAATAAATCACTTACTTACTGCTGCAAGATTAGCATATGCACAAGTCTGGAAACAAGATAAGATTCCAAACAAAGAAACGGTAATTAAAAAAATATTAGACTGCGCCAAATTTAGCAAATTAACATACGAAATTCAAAACCAACAAAATAAGGACTATTACAAAGTGTGGGAAAAAATTTACAACTGGGTGGAAATCAAGAAAAAGGTATAGTAAATAGAATTGTTAAAAAATAAATCTTGTAAATATATTAAGTGTAAATGTTTAATGTTGTATTGTTTGATGTCTAAATGTTTGTAAGTCATATAAAATAAAATAAAAATATTTAAATTAAGAACAATTATGGTAAATACACAGAGAATAAAGATCTATATTTCAGCCAGTAACGATGGTATTAATTCTTATAGTTGAGTTCTTAAAAAGAGACCTTTTTCACAATTTCTTTGATCCAGAAAATGGGCAAACAATTGGCATTCTATTAATAACTTATTAATAACAGGATTTATTTGGGTATTCAGTGTAATTAAAGGTAAATTTAAAAAATGGATGTAAATAGTACAAGAAAAATATTAGAGGGAAAATTGACATGAAATTTACATGAAACATATTACCTAGTGCTTATTTCACAAAATATTAAGATTAAGCATTCCATTTTATTTAAGTATATTTAGTTTAAGTATATATCTTAAATAATCTTGCAAAGGGCATTTTTGACACGTTTGCATGTTAGGATTTTATTATCACAGAAGAGTCTTTGTAAAATGTTTGCTTAAAATGTGTTCAATCCCTACAGTGTGATATAATTTAATACAGTGAACCCTCGAGTTTCGCGTCCTCAAGGATCGCGAAAGGGCTATTTCGCGAGTTTTCAACCCGGAAGTAAACTCCACCATCTACGCATGCGTGCCCTTCCACGCATGCGTAGATGGTGGAGTTTCCCCGCCGGGCAGAGGCTTCCCTGGGTCTTCCCCCTCTTGCCCCCGTAAGACCCCAGCGGCGGCGCGAGCAACGGCGTGGGCGGGCGGGCGGCACGCGCGGGGACACCCCAGCTCGGCTCCCCAGCTGGGAAGCGGCCCCAGCAACAGCGTGGGCGGGCGGGCGGTGCCCGCGCGCTTGGGGACATCACAGCTCGCTCCCCAGCTGGGGAGCCGAGCTAGGGAGTCCGGACCGCGCGCGCGTTGCTGGGGAAAGCGCGCGCGCTTGGGGAATCCCTAGCTCGGCTCCCCAGCTGGGGAGCGGAGCTAGGGATTCCCCAAGCGCGCGCGCTTTCCCCAGCAACGCGCGCGTGGTCCGGACTCCCTAGCTCGGCTCCCCAGCTGGGAAGCGGCCCCAGCAACAGCGTGGGCGGGCGGGCGGTGCCCGCGCGCTTGGGGACATCGCAGCTCGCTCCCCAGCTGGGGAGCCGAGCTAGGGAGTCCGGACCGCGCGCGCGTTGCTGGGGAAAGCGCACGCGCTTGGGGAATCCCTAGCTCGGCTCCCCAGCTGGGGAGCGGAGCTAGAGATTCCCCAAGCGCGCGCGCTTTCCCCAGCAACGCGCGCGCGGTCCGGACTCCCTAGCTCGGCTCCCCAGCTGGGAAGCGGCCCCAGCAACAGCGTGGGCGGGTGGGCGGTGCCCGCGCGCTTGGGGACATCGCAGCTCGCTCCCCAGCTGGGGAGCCGAGCTAGGGAGTCCGGACCGCGCGCGCGTTGCTGGGGAAAGCGCGCGCGCTTGGGGAATCCCTAGCTCGGCTCCCCAGCTGGGGAGCGGAGCTAGGGATTCCCCAAGCGCGCGCGCTTTCCCCAGCAACGCGCGCGCGGTCCGGACTCCCTAGCTCGGCTCCCCAGCTGGGGAGCGGAGCTAGGGATTCCCCAAGCGCGCGCGCTTTCCCCAGCAACGCGCGGGCGGTCGGGACTCCCTAGCTCGGCTCCCCAGCTGGGAAGCGGCCCCAGCAACAGCGTGAGCAATGGGGTGGGCGGGGCGCGAGCAACGGGGTGGGCGGGCGAAGGGCGGGCGGCAGTGGAAGCAAAAACACCATCTGCGCAAGCGCAGATGGTGTTTTTACTTCCGCACCGCTACTTCGCTAAAAATCGATCATCGCGTGGGGTCCTGGAACGGAACCCTCGCGATGATCGAGGGTTCACTGTATATCTAAATATTTCATAGTAAAATTGTTCTGTCAAAGATACCTTTATAAACACAGGGCTTACATTAAAATAGGATTCACATTGAGTTCCATGCCATGTTGCACAAGCCGATAAGCTGGATCGCATCTAGTTAGAAGGAACATAGTTTTTTTTTTTGGAGGGGGGGGGGGGTTTGCTGCATACAGTTACATTGTTGAGGTTTGAGAAAAATGGAAAATGAAATTCAGTTTCCAAGATTGGATTAAATATGTTATACTCAAAGGTTCACAAGAAACTTAGGATGGGAAAGTTGAATCCAGCACTTTGTCCAGTGTCATGTTCTACCATCATGCCATCAAACTGTACTCTTGCAACAAAAAAATAGAAGGCAAAAGCAGGCATTCTTTATTACATGATTGCCGAAAGACTTTAATTTTGTTTTGGTGAGGCAATTTGTGTCATGGAAAGGACACAGTGTGCTCAACAAAGTGAAGAAGCAACTTAGTTCACTTCAGTGGAGCAATTTAAGTGCTCCCAAACCACTTTAGGTCAGTGCTGCAGCAAAAGGACCTTCTCAGCCATTTCCACAATGTTGGTTGAACTACTTCCAGATGGGTACATCAAGACTATTCAGTGCATACCCCAGCAGCCCAGCCTGATGAAATTTTCACACTGTACTGAATGGACTCATGGCTTGAGCAACTGCTACAGACTACAACAACACAAGAGCACACAACAGATTTAAACTTAATATTAACCGCTCCAAACTTGACTGTAAAAAATATGACTTCAGTAACCGAGTTGTCGAAGCGTGGAATTCATTACCGAACTTCATAGTGTCATCCCCAAACCCCCAACACTTTACCGTTAGATTATCTACGGTTGACCTATCCAGATTCGTAAGAGGTCAGTAAGGGGCGAGTACAAGTGCACTAGAGTGCCTTCCGTCCCCTGTCCTATTGCTTTCCTATATCTCCTATACCTTTCTTCTATTCCTATATCTCTTCTTCTATTCTTTCATTGATATGTTCTATTACTATACCTTCTTTTCTATTATTTCTTAGATATATTTTACTATGAGTATCTCCTCTAATCTTCATCATGTATTTTACTATGTGTATATAGATATATACCCACTAAAACTCTCATTGTGTATTGGACAAAATAAATAAATAAATAAAATATTATCTTTGTCAGGTGTGGCTAAGGATTCCTACTCTCTTCTTCCAATTTACTCATCAAATACTTATGGTGAGTAATTGGTCTGAGGATGCTCTAGGCTCGACAGCTTCAATATATGTTGCATTTGGAAGACCCTTGGAGTGCACAATCAATGCAGGATGATCATCTTTAGTGCATGCTGCAGACATTCCCACAGTGTCTGCTGAAGCTGCATCATTTTAGGCAGTGCTATAAGAGAAGCTCTTGTCCGCTTATTCAGTCTCTGAAGCTCAAACCTGAGAAGGGAAGCAGAGCACAAGGAAGTAAAATAGTTAAATATGAGGAATCCACACTGCTTGATGAAGCAGCTTCAAGGGATGCCTCATTTATTTCTTCATCAAAGCGAAACATCTCTTGTAAGTTCATATAAACCTGTTAGATATTTCTCAGTTTATATCTTCTTTTTTTGCCAAAAGATGGCACTCAAAGCCTCAAATCAAAAATGTATAATACTTATTAACTATTTAATTACTTATTAACTATTCTAAATTAAAACAAAAAAGCATAAAATATCAACCATTTTCAAATCCACTATTGCATTAGATAAAAATAATTTCTTTAAGGTAGGCATGTCTCAAAATGTGTTCTTGTGCAAAGAGTTCAGGCAAGTGTAATGCCCCATTACAAATTATAAAATAATGCTTAAATTAACTTATTTATTTTATTTTTAAATTATTTTTTTTAAAAAATAATAAAAAACTGAATTGATGTTCTTAGATGCAAAAAGGATTACTAACAATTTGAACTCCTTTGTTTAAGGTTCTGAAAGATAACATTTTTGGGGGGAAAAACCTTCATAAAACGGATATGTTTGATGTTTACTTAACAGAAAGCACAAATAATTGTGAATGAAGATCTAATAAAACCTTCTGAGATACAACAAGGGACAAGGCAGTTTTGTTATCCTTCTGTTGTTTATTTTGGTTCAGGAAATAATGAATAGCGATACAAGATAACATGAGAGGATTAAGGGAGAAAAAAACCCTTATAAGTTAAGGTCTTTTGTTGGGTCCGACTCCAGAGCACCCTTTAAAGAGAATTGAAATACCGGTAATGAAGTTGGTACTTTAGCAATTTTAAAGATTAATAAACAAAAGTTAACAAAAATATGAAAATCTAAGTTCAGACAGAATTGATGAATAAAATGAGTTTTAAGATTGAGAAGCTAAATTGCTTGGTTATTGGTATGACAAATCTGTTACATTATTTCAAAATAATTACATTAAAATATATTAATAGGAGACCATTTCTGTAATAAAAAAAATGAATGTCCAGCTTAGAATGGTAGTTTGGTTTCAAGCAGTACCTGTTTTGACGCCTAATGCATCATTTAAACAGTGACAGAAGATTATATCTAAATTTGCGTGGCAGGAGAAAAAAGCACAAGTTAAATAAAGGTGCTACAAAATGCAATGAAAAGAGGAGGATTAACATTACCTGGTAATTATTTTGCAGTTTGGAGGTTGATTTAGATGGAAGAGTGCTGTTGATAAGCAGGTTTGGGAGATAGAAGGATGTGATTTGAGATTTAGCTGGCATGGATATTGTGGAATAACAAAGTCAAGATCAATATGGATCAATATGAAATCATTATGTAGATATGCCATATTGAGAATATGTAAAAAATACAATGTTACTTGTGCCCAGAATACTGTGTGAAAGGTCTGAATAATTATGCCCTGATATTTCAGGGTTTTTTTTAAAAAAAAAATTTACAGACATTTCTGAAATTCTGTTTTCACTTTGTCATTAAGGGGTACTGAATGTACAGTAGATTAATAAGAAGAAAAATGAATCTCAACAACTATAGAATTGGACTACGTTGGTTGGTTGATTTATCTAATATATGTGTATATGTGTGTGTGTGTGTGTGTGTGTGTGTGTGTGTGTGTGGAGAGGGCGGGGCTGAGTGGGGGAGGTGGGATCTGTTACTATCTGTTACTATTGAACCAACCACCTCCATTCACTGTTCTCTCAGTGGGCCCCCAATCCAAATGGAACAGCCATATCTTTAGGCTCTTATCAAAAGATAGGAAGGTTAGGGCCACCCTCAAATCTGGGGGCAAGATGTTCCAGAGGACAGGAGCAATAGTAGAGAGGATTCTTCTCCTGGACTCCACCAGCTGGAATAATCCTGCTGACAGGACCCATAGCATGCCTGCTCTTCTGGCATAAGTGGTATGAACAAAACGCATTGTGGTCTCTTAAGTAACCTGGACCCATGCCTTGAAGGGCTTTAAATGTGATCACCAAGATCTTGAATTTGACCCAGAAGCAGGCTGGCAACCAGTACAGTTTGCGGAGCAGTGGTATTATAGGGGCCATTCTTGAGGGACCAAAAACTACCAGCATTTTACATAAGACCATAAGAAGAGCCATGCAGAATCAGGCCAAAGCCCATCGAGTCCAGCATTCTGTGTCACACAGTGACCCACCAATTGTCCTTGGAGATCTTGAGCAGAAAGAGAAGGCAAGACCCTCCCTTTCCCCTGACCCCCAACAAATGGTACTCAAGGGAATCTTGCCTGCCTCAACCAACATAGAGGCGGCACATGGACATCCGTTTCAATAATCACCGATACACTTGGTATCCATGAATCTGTCTAATCCTGCCTTGAAGCTATCAAGGCTGACATGCTGCACCAGCTGCAGCTTCTGAATGCTCTTTAAGGGTAGCCCCATGTAGAGCACATTGTAATAGTCTGCGGAGTCTGCGGAGAGGGGCAGCATACAAATCTAAATAATAAATAAATAAATAAATAAATAAATAAATAGTCTAGCTGTGAGATGACTAGGATCTGAACAACTGAGTGCAAGGAATTTTGATCCAGGAAAGGCCACAGCTGGTACATATTACAAAGTTGTGCAGTCTCTTTCCTAGCGGTGACTGCCACCTGTTCCCTGAACAGGAGTTGTGAATGCAGGAGAACCCTCAAGTTGCAGACAGAGTCTCTCTGGGGCAATGCCACCCCATCCATTTACAACAGTGATTTGTTTAATCTTGAAGAATTTGTGAGATGGAACAAAAATAAAATAAAATCAAGTTTTAGGACCTTACTTGAAATGACTAAATATTAAGATTTTTAAAAATAAAAGGAGTATAGAATTGGTTTATTTGATCGAGGTTAATATAAAGGCTATCTGTGATCATCCTTAATTCACTTTTGTTGATCAGGACTAAACAGTGAAATTTTAAGGATTTCTTATAGATAAGAGATGGAGTATGAGCCGAAGATATCATTTGTTTTATTTTAAAATAAGGTAATAACTTACCAACTTTATATTTCTTGTGGTGAAGGGAAATAATTTCTTTATATATTTCTTTGGATTTTTACTTTATTATATTTTTCCTTTTTATATATTTTTCTTTTCTGCATCTTCTATTTTTCATGTTAAAGCATGTTAGATTTTATTTACTTTTAGATAAAAGCTAATATAAACCTCTTTATAAACTTACACAAGCTTCCTTATGAAAAGCATTCCAGTCTATAAAGGTTTGTTGCTGGCTAAGCATTAATGTGATACATCATTTCTTCCAGAATGAATGTAGGGGACATGAAATGATCAAACGTTAAACAGTTATCTCTCCTTGCATTTAAGACAGAAGTATATTGCTATTCTGGAACTGAATATTCTAGCTTACTCTGTTGCCATAAAAAAACCCAAAGCACATTTAAAATAAGCCTCTCCCTGCCACCGCGCTGCCGAGCAGATCAGCGGCTGGGCGGCCCGAAGAAATCTTCCCTGGGTCTTCCCCGCCGCCCACTGCAAAGGGGAAACCCCAATCTTCGCCTCCTTGCTGCTGCGCCGCTGAAAGGACCCTTTCAAATTTTTTCCAATGTAAGACATACCCCGAAAGTAAGACGTAGTGGGGCTTTTGGGGGTAAAAAGAAAGTAAGACACTGTCTTACTTTCAGGGAAACACGGTAGTAAATTAACAATGTTGGTCTATGAAAGTAGAAACATAGAAGACTGACGGCAGAAAAAGACCCCATGGTCCATCTAGTCTGCCCTTATACTATTTCCTGTATTTTATCTTAGAATGGATATATGTTTATCCCAGGCATGTTTAAATTCAGTTACTGTGGATTTACCAACCACGTCTGCTGGAAGTTTATTCCAAGGATCTACTACTCTTTCAGTAAAATAATATTTTCTCATGTTGCCTTTGATCTTTCCCCCAACTAACTTCAGATTGTGTCCCCTTGTTCTTGTGTTCACTTTCCTATTAAAAACACTTCCCTCCTGAACCTTATTTAAGTAAAGACTGTATCTTTAAGAACTTTTTGACTGGTTGGCCATAACAGGACACCAGTACCATTCCCTGTGGGGGGGAGTTGCTTTGAGATATCTTTGCTTGTGAGTCTGTATTATTCTTTGCTGTATGCGGTTTGCAATCTATTGTTAATATTGTTGTATACAGTATTTGTAAATAATAATATTGTTAATACTAAGTCTGAGTCTTGGTTAACCCGCATTATCTACACCACTGCAACAACTCTGCTGATTGTATGTCGAAGATTTCGCTCAGAAGTGCACTGAAACATACTAACAAGTTTACAGCACAAGTTATTCCAAGAAAACATACTGAGACCGAGACTTCACACAACAAAATTTATTCATTCATTCATTCATTCATTCATTCATTCATTCATTCATTCATTCATTCATTTATTGGATTTCTATGCCGGCCCTCTCTGAGGACTCGGGGCAGCTCACAACATATAAAATATACAATGCAAAATATCTTAATTCAAATATCTTAATCTTAATTGAGCAGTGCCTCAGAAGCAGTCCGCCATCTAATGTCTGGTTTCTGTAATACAGTTTTATGTATTACGTTTCAATGTTCCTTTACTTTCCCCTCCTAACTTACCTGTTCCACAGATTGTTGCTGTTATCTGATTGATGCAGCTACATGAGTGGAACAAATTGCATATCAATTGTTGAGCAAATTGCATATCAATTAATAGAATTTGTGGGAGGCTCACCAAGATCAGCTTCAACTTAAGAAGATAGTGTACATACTTGGTCAATTAATTTAAAATGAATGATTCGTGGACAACTCTTTTTCTGCTCACACTGTGGAAGAAGAATTGTGGTTTCTACTTTTGTTGCTTTGCTTCTTTACATTTTATTAAATAGTTAATTTCAGCCACAAATTTGCTCCAAAATTGGCTTTGCAATTTGGAGATTGCCTAAATGTATTGTATTTGACACAATGACCTAAGTGCTAAAGCCCACTGCAACTATATCGCCAAAAAGGCTTCCAGAGTTGTTAACCTGATCATACGTAGCTTCTGCTCTGGCAATCTCACACTACTGACTAGAGCCTACAAAACTTATGCCAGACCCATCCTCGAATACAGCTCATCTGTCTGGAACCCACACCACATTTCAGACATCAACACTATCAAAAACGTCCAAAGATATTTCACCAGAAGAGCCCTTCACTCGAAACAGAAGACCTTACGAAAACAGACTAACTATCCTAGGTCTTGAAAGCTTAGAATTGCGGCACCTAAAACACGATTTAAGTATTGCCCACAAGATCATATGCTGCAATGTCCTTCCGGTCAACGACTACTTCACCTTCAACCGCAACAACACAAGAGCATGCAACAGATTCAAACTTAATATTAACCGCTCCAAACTTGACTGTAAAAAATATGACTTTAACAATCGAGTCGTTGACGCGTGGAACTCATTACCGGACTTTATAGTGTTTACTCCCAACCCCCAACATTTCTCCCTTAGACTCTCCACGATTGACCTCTCCAGGTTCCTAAGAGGCCAGTAAGGGGCGTACATAAGTGCACTGATGTGCCTAACGTCCCCTGTCCAATTACCTTTCCTTTTCTCATATATCCTATATATTCTCTCCCTCTCATCCACTCCTCTTCTTTTTTACTTACTATCCCTATATATACTACTTAATGTCTATTTCATTCCATATGTATTGTATATTGGACAAAGAATAAATAAATAAATAAATGCTTCTTTTACACTGATACCCTGTTTCCCCGATAGTAAGACACCCCCGATTGTAAGATGTATCGGGGGTTTCAGGGGGGTCGGCTAATATAAGCCGTACCCCGAAAGTAAGACATATGTCTTACTTTCGGGGAAACACGGGGGGTATTGCCGCCTCCCTCTCATCTAGCTGCATGCCGCTAATCTGCGCGCCGCTAATCTTCGTGCCGTTAATCTGCAAGTAACCCAAATTGATGCCGTCGATTTCCTGATAACCAGCTTGGAAATCTCCATTGTAATCCATGGAAGTGGCAGCAGAAGCCGCAGCTGGAGCCATCCCGCAGGTCAGAAACATGTTTAAAATAAAAGGGAGGTAGGGAGGTCACCAGTGGGGAGTTTTCCAATATAAGACATACCCCGAAAGTAAGACATAGTGGGGCTTTTGGGGATAAAAAGAAAGTAAGACACTGTCTTACTTTCGGGGAAACACGGTAATTGTTACTTACAAGGTGACATTTCAGGAACCTGCTGCTATAGCTTCTTTGTTAGGTCAATCGTTTTCTCCTCATTTAAAAACACTCAGGTGGCATGTAGTATTATTGGCATTTTTAAGAAAAAAAACTTGCAAGCAAATCAAATCTATCTCCTGAAGGACCTGTCCTATATATGTTCTACATACAGGTTTTATTTCACTCATTGGGTTGTGTAACAGGTTGACTTTTGTGACTAGAATGAAATAGCTATAGAATCCCCCCCCCCTCCTTTTTTTCTCCTCTATCTGTACTTCCGGTTTATTTTTTAGGAAACATTACTTGAAACACTCTTGACATTCCCTACAGTGTTTGTTTTTATTGAGCTGTTTTACTTACATTCATTTTCAAAATACCTTGAATTTTTTAAACAGAATTGAAAGCATGGGCACTGAATGAAATATGTGTTTATTGATTTGGTAAGTTTTGGAGGTTCTTCTGATAAAACTTGTAATAATTTAGGAAGTGTTAAATTAAAGGCTTTGTGCCTATGTGTTTGTATCAAGTATAATATGGAATTAAACCTGTATGTATAAAATCTTCTGGCCCATAGCCATTTCTAAACAGGAGCCAACATTAGTAGCTAAATATGTGTTTATTTATTTGTTTGTTTGTTAATGGGCATATTGCATAATATGTATAATATTGTTACAAAAATATTGTTATTGTTAAAAATATTATTACTCAGTACTATATTCTCCAGGTATCTGTTACATGGTATATTCACATATTAAGGGAATTGCTCTTAGCATGAGGAAGGCTGATCCACCTACTCATATACAGTGATCCCTCGATTTTCGCGATCTCGTTCTTCGCGAAATGCTATATCGCGATTTTTCCCACCCGATGACGTCACTCTCTTCCTTCCTTTCTCATCTTTCTTTCTCTCTCTCTTTCTCTCTCTTGCTTCTTCCTCTCTCACACTCTCTTCCTCCCTCTCTCATCTCTTTCTTTCCTTCTCTCTCTTTCTCTATCTCTCCCCCTCTTGCTGGTGGGCGGCGGGTGGGCGGGCGAGCGGGGGGCATCAGCGAGGAAGACCCAGGGAAGGTTCCTTCGGCCGCCCAGCAGCTGATCTGCTCGGTAGCGCAGCAGCAGCGAGGAGCCGAATCGGGGTTTCCCCTTTGGGTGGGCGGCGGGGAAACCCCGATCTTCGTCTGCTCGCTGCTGCTGCGCTACCGAGCAGATCAGCTGCTGGGCGGCTGCAGCAGCAGCGAGCAGACGAAGATCGGGGTTTCCCCGCCGCCCACGCAAAGGGGAAACCCTGATCTTCGTCTGCTCGCTGCTGCTGCGCTACCGAGCAGATCAGCTGCTGGGCGGCGGAAGGAACCTTCCCTGGGTCTTCCCCGCCGCCCACGCAAACTCCACCACCTGCGCATGCGCGGCCATGAAAAAAAAGGGCGCGCATGCGCAGATGGTGTTTTTACTTCCGCAACCCTACATCGTGAAAAATCGATTATCGCGAGGGGTCTTGGAACGGAACCCTTGCGATAATCGAGGGTTCACTGTACATGTTATAAATAAGTCAGCAGTAGCAAAGTTATCAGCAGTAGCAAAGTTGTAATTTTACTTACAAATGACATATGGCAAATCAGAAGCACCATGGGGTGGTGTTTTTTGTTTTTTTTTGTATTGCTTCCTTCCAAACTTTTGAATAGGTGTGGAGTTCCTAACATTTTTTTTTTACATTACTGATTCTTTTAAAATATGCTTTTAAAATTTTTCCCAGGCTTATTACTAATTATATTCATATTATTCCTAAAATATTACTTATTCCTTAAAAGGAGCAAGTAGATAGATATGGGTAACCTGAAGTGGAATTCTTAAATTCTAATTTATTTATTCTATTTTATTCCTAATTACGGTAAACTAGATCTGCATTTAGAGAATTTCAGATTCAGTGGACAAATATTATGCCTATTACCCCCAAATAATGGACAAATATTGAATCTGGAGTAATGTGAATGATACATGTAAAAATGTAGATTAAATTGTGATATATTTATGAAAATGCTATAAATGCTGGGGTGGGTGGGTGGGTTTCATTGAACATTCAAGAACACAGGTCCCCAAACTTGGCAATTTTAATACTTGTGGACTTCAACTCCCAGAATTCTCCTGCCAGCATAGCTTGAAGATCTCTGCTCAAGAATAACCAATTTAGCAGCCAGTTCATTAAATCAGGAGTTATGGCAACATTTGTTTGTTTCTCATTGTGTTTTCAGGTCAGTGTAGATTCCTGACAACTGCCTATACATTTTATGTTTTTTCCCGTTTAGTTGTGTCTTGGATACTGCCTGGAGAGGTCCTATAGTTTTCTTAGCAAAGTTAAACCACTGCTACTTTCTAGGGCTGAGAAAAAGTAACTACCCAGAGGTCACCCTCCTGGATTTTTGACTAAGGTGGAATTAGAACTCATGGTCTTGCAAATTAGTTAGATCTAAGGAAAAATGTCCTGACAGTCAGAACAGTTGATCAGTGAAACAGCTTGTCTCCAGAAGTTGTGAATGCCCCAACACTGGAAGTTTTTAAACAGATGTTGGATAACCATCTGTCTGAAGTAATGTAGGGTTTCCTGCCTAAGCAGGGGGTTGGACTAGAAGACCTCCATGGTCCCTTACAACTCTGTTGTTGTTGTTGTTGTTATTATTATTTTCTAGTCTGATGCTTTAACCACTACACCAAACAAATTCTCAATATTTAAATAGTAAATATAAAACATTTCTAAGCTAGTTTAGAAAAACTCTTGTTTTAAAGGTTGGGCTAAAAAATATAAAATAAAAGGTGACTACAAAATGTATATAAAACAATTGAGTCTCTTTATATTTTTTGCAGAAAAGATAGCTATAGTAGATAGCTATACAGTGATCCCTCGAGTTTCGTGATCTCGATCTTTGCGAAACGCTATATCGCGATTTTTCCACCCGATGACGTCACTCCCTTCCTTTCTCATCTTTCTTTCTCTCTCTCTTTCTCTATCTTGCTTCTTCCTCTCTCACACTCTTCCTCCCTCTCTCATCTCTTTCTTTCCTTCTCTCTCTTTCTCTATCTCTCCCCCTCTTGCTCTTGAGCGGCGGGCGGCACCCAGGGAAGGTTCCTTCGGCCGCCCAGCCGCTGATCTGCTCGGCAGCGCAGTAGCAGCGAGGAGCCGAAGATGGGGTTTCCCCTTTGCGTGGGCAACGGGGAAACCCCATCTTCAGCTCCTCGCTGCTACTGCGCTGCCGAGCAGATCAGCTGCTGGGCGGCCGAAGGAACCTTCCCTGGGTCTTCAACTCCCAGGATTCCCCGCCGCCCACGCAAAGGGGAAACCCTGATCGTGCACCGAGTGGCGGACAAGCGGCGGCTGGACAAGCGGCAGACAAGCGGCGGGCGGAAAAGCGGCATCCGGAAAAGCGGCGGACAAGCGGCGGGCAGAAAAGCGGCGGAAAAGCGGCAGCCGGAAAAGCGGCGGCCGGACAAGCTGCGGCCGGACAAGCGGTGGCCGGACAAGCGGTGGCCGGACAAGCGGCGGGCAGGCGGGCAGGCAGGCGGCTCCTCAGCTGCTGGGCGGCGGAAGGAACCTTCCCTGGGTCTTCTCAGGTGCGGAAGTAAAAACACCATCTGCGCATGCGCGGCCATGGAAAAAAGGGGCGCGCATGCGCAGATGGTGTTTTTACTTCTGCACCACTACATCCCGAAAAATCGATTATCACGAAGGGTCTTGGAACGGAACCCTCGCGATAATAGAGGGATCACTGTAGTAAAAAAAGAAAAGCAAGATTCTGAAGGGATTTTGTAAACAGTTAAAAGGTTTGTTCTTCCCCCATGACATTGTGGTTTCTAACTGCAGATGCAAATGATGTTCTTTTTCTGAATCTACTTTGCTATAGCTTAATTCAGTCTCAGTTCTCATCCAATATCATTGTTTATCATTCCTAATTAGCAATTTTTCACCAACTTGGAGTGATTTTGACCTTCACAAATGCTTCAGTCTTTAATGTATGCTTTCATGATTTCGTGCCAGTAGACAGCATTTGCAAAAATTTTAAAAATGTAATAAATATTGCCGTAGTGTCAGCTGTGATTTTTCTGGGACAGTTGAGGTCCTTTGTTTAAAAGAGAGAGCCATTACTGTGGCTAAATGGCGTAGATATAAATGTGGGTGCTTCTTTTGAAATTTGAGCAAGCCCAAAGCATCTGCTGTCCCAGTCTTAGTAGGTGTAGCTGAAGAATCTGATTCACTGGTAGTTTGCTTATTTATTTATTTATTTGTGTGTGTGTGTGTGTGTGTGTGTGTGTGTTTCTTTCTTTCATCAAACGTATTAGATAACAGATGTAAGTATAAAAATGATTATGAATACAAGAAATGGATATGAATAAAAGAGAATATTAGGACAGGGACAGTAAGCATGCCGATGCGCTTATGCACGCCCCTAAAGGACCTCTTAGGAATGGGGTGAGGTTAAAGACCTCTTAGGAATGGGGTAAGGTTAAAGTTGATTATAGAAAAATAAAACATAGAAAATTGACTGCAGAAAAAGACCTCATGGTCCATCTAGTCTGCCCTTATACTATTTCCTGTGTTTTAACTTAGGCTGGATATATGTTTATCCCAGGCATGTTTAAATTCAGTTACTGTGGATTTACCAACCACGTCTGCTGGAAGTTTGTTCCAATCATCTACTATTCTTTCAGTAAAATAATATTTTCTCATGTTGCTTCTGATCTTTCCCCCAACTAGCCTCAGATTGTGCCCCCTTGTTCTTGTGTTCACTTTCCTATTAAAAACACTTCCCTCCTGAACCTTATTTAACCCTTTAACATATTTAAATGTTTCGATCATGTCCCCCCTTTTCCTTCTGTCCTCCAGACTATACAGATTGAGTTCATTAAGTCTTTCCGGATAGGTTTTATGCTTAAGAGCTTCCACCATTTTGGACCCATTCAATTTTATCAATATCTTTTTGTAGGTGAGGTCTCCAGAACTGAACACAGTATTCCAAATGTGGTCTCACCAGCGCACTATATAGCGGGATCACAATCTCCCTCTTCCTGCTTGTTATACCTCTAGCTATGCAGCCAAGCATTCTACTTGCTTTCCTTGCATTTGTTTCTTCTTTTCTTCTTTAAAATACATCAGCACCTGAGTTCCTATGATATCAAATAAGTATTTACTGGTTCATCCTTAAAGCAATAATTGACACCAGATAAAAAGATTAAGATGGATGCAAAAACATATTGCTGTCTGCATTGATGTCTCTGAACTCTGCAGTAATTATAAGCTCTCCTGGAAACTCAGATTAGGTAAAAAATATTTCAACATGAAGTTTGCCTGAACTATTAACATAACTCATTGTGAGACATGATTACTAAATTTTAAATGGGAATACTGGTCTCTTCTCAGACTCATCACAGTTATATGCTTCAAATGCATAAACATCTACACAGCATTTAAACCAAGAACAGAAAACATATTTGGTAAATAGTTAAACCCAGAGATGAGAGAAAGGCTTTGCAATTTATTCTTTTGAGAAAGCATTGGGAATTGTATGGGTTCTGTAGGCTTCCAGTCTTATTTTTAATATTATATAAATGTAAGAATTTCTTGTGTGCTCAACTATAATAGTATATTGATTTTTGAAAAAGTGACAGATAATTGCAGATACAGTACATCTATGCTGTTTTCCTTTAAGTGTATCTTGTAGTATCCATCATTTGCTGTTGTATTTATTTATTTATTGGATTTGTATGCCGCCCATCTCCGGATGGTACACGCATAGATTTATAAAGAATAGAATGCTTTTATTTCATGTTTTTCACTGAATATCTGTTTTCCAAAATGAAGAGAAAATCTAAATTAAAATGGAGTCCTAGATTTTTTTTGTCAGCTGATTCTGTCTGTGAATTCTAAAAGGATCATTCTTAATTTTAGCTATTTTCATCTCATATTTACTGCCTTTCTTTGGAAAAAAAATCAGGGATGAAGAAAAATTAATAGTACTTATTATTATTATTATTATTATTATATTTATTAGAGTTGTATGCCGCCCCTCTCCGTAGACTCAATAATAAAAACAATGTACAACAAATCTAATATTTAAAAATATCTTTAAAAAAACCCTTATTTAAATAGCAAGACATACAGACAAACATACCATGCATAAACTATTTGATGGTTATACAGGAAAAGACCTAGACACTATGTCTACATAATCTCTCATTTCACTGAAGCTCAGAATTGTGCACACGAGTATTCTAATGGAAAATGAATAATAAACAATAAATGGATCCCTGGGGAATTGTTTATATTATTTTATATTTATTATATTTATTTTATTTGTCAACAACTGCAAGGAAACAGAACACATGAAGAAATGGCACCAATAAATGGATATAAGGAAGCAAAGCATAGCCATAAACACATAAAATGAGTACATACAAATAGGTAGAGTAGGACAGGGATGGTAGGCACTCTGGTGCGCTTATGGATGACCCCTTGGGGACCGCTTAAATAATGTGTAAGGTCCACAGTAGGCAGTTTAAGACAATTTAAGTTAAAAGGTATGGGGGTTAGAAAAATTAACAACAGGATCAGGTAAAATGTTCCTGACATTTACTACTCTATTGCAGAAGTCATATTTTCTCCAATCATGGATAGCCCTAGTGCTATTGCAGTTGAAATGAAAGTAGTCGTTAATTTCTACTACTAGAAATTAGTAGAATTAACGTAGACAATCTTATGTACTAAGTTAGGTTGGAACATAGACAGTGTAATTCAAGGTTATCTAAGCCTAAAAATTAATGTGTACTGGAATAAGGAATTTTATTGAGTTCAGAGGAGTTGAGTACTCTTCTTGTAAAATACCTCTGGACCCTCTCTAATGTATTCATATCTGCAATACAGTATGGGTTCCAGGCAGGTAAGTAGTATTCAAGGATAGGTCTGGCAAAGGTTTTGTATGCCCTAGTTAGAAGTATAAATTTACCAGGGAGAAAACTTTGTAAAATAAGGTTGACAGTTCTTAATGTCTTTTTAGCAATGCTCTGAGGCTTAGATATTTTGAAATGAGTACACCAAGATCCTTGACAGAGTGTGGGTCATCTTTTAGATCATTTCCATCCAGCTTGTATTTGATGTTCTGATATTTATTGCCAATGTGCAGGACTCAACATTTGTCAGCAGAGATTTGGAGTTGCCAATGTTTTGACCATTCAGATCTAGGTGATTTTGTAGGGTGGTAGAATTGTCTATGGTATTAAACAGTTTTACATTGTTAGCAAAGAGAACACAACTGCTTACAATATAATCACAAAGGTCATTTATATAAAGCAGAAAGTATTGGTCCTAGAACGCTAAGGCGGGGAACACCACTATTAACTGTTGCTGGATTTGATCTAGCAGTTCCAATTTTAACTATTTGTTGCCTGTTTGATAGGAATGCAAGAATTTGAGCAAGGATCCAGAAATGCCATAAGAACTTAGTTTTAACAGAAGTTTGTCACATATCACAGAATCAAAGGCTTTGCAGAAGTCTATGTAGATTGCATCTATTGCTTTACGCAAGTTGGGAGGTCCAAATGTTTTTGCAATGTATGACTTGCAGATTACATGACAAAAATTTTCCTGAAATCAAATTAGTAGGTTATTTGTCACTAAATGGAGGGTGATGGATTGGTTTATGATGGCTTCCAGCAAAGGGAGATTGGTCTATAATTCACAAGAAGGCCGGGGTTACCTTTTCTGAAGATAATTATGACTGTTGCTAATGGCCATAGGACAGGCAAAGAGCTCATTATAAAATATACTTCATAGATGGTGCTTAGAGATTCAGCTATGGAAGAGGAGAGCTTTTTTGAGAAAGTAGGCACATATTCCATCACAACCAATAGATAGAGATGGCTTTAGTTTGTGTAGTATCCTTATTACAGTATCTTTAGTAAAATCAATATGGATTACATAATTGCAATTGATTGATATACGACTAGGAAAAGAGGGCCATATATATGTCATGGTGGGGTTTGGGGGTTTTTTTTTGGAAAGAGAATACTGGTTCAAGACATGATAGTATACTTAAAACCATTAAGAGTGGGAGGGGCTGATTAGGGAAGCATCTTCAGAAAACTTTAAAAATGATAGAAAAACAGACAGACATAGAGACAGAAAAGGGAATAAAGAACAAAGTCTATATACAACAATGGCATAAGCAAAATTATTCCAAAAATGTTTAATAAAATTGTTCAAAAAGACAAGCCAAATTCCATCCTCATAAATTATTCAGTTGGGAAGGGATTTCAATAATCATATCCTATCTGCATATCCTATCTGCATGCTTGATATTTAAAATGGAAATAAATCCAAAAGAATCTTAAAATAAATAAATAAAATAAATAACAGCTCATCTATTCTAGTCAATACAGTAAAGATAGAGAAAGAAACATTCTATTCTACCTTCGGTGTTTAGATTGATTGATTAAACGTTCAGTCAATTATGTGAAGTCAAATCAATGTTGACTCTTAGCAACCACATAGATTTTCTTTCCATGACAACCTGGTCCCAATTTGGTCCTTCAAGTCTTCCAAGAGTGCACCATTACCACTGTATCTGAGTTCATCCACCTTGCTGTTGATCATCCTTTTCTATGTTTCTACAAAGTCTATGCATTAAAATCTTATCCAAAGAGCCAGACCTTTACATAATGTGTCCAAAGTATAATGATTGAGTCTGGTTGGTTGAGAATTCTCATTTCATTTGATCAATAATAATTCATATGTTTGCTTTCTTAGCAGCAGTTTTGTTGAATAAGATTTTAAATGGACCTTGATCAAAGCCCCAAGATTTTATCTGCTTGTATTCCAGCTCTCTAGTAAACCGGGTAGTTGATACGGAAATGTACATAGCAATAAAAATAATTTGTTGTCAGGTAAACATAGGACATTGTTAGGTATTCAGCATTTGAACCAGCATTTTTAAAAAATATTGCCATTCTTCACATTGATTCATTTGCTTTTATTATCTTGTTACAAGCTTATTCTGAGTATAAATGATATGATGGGAAATTATAATTCTGGATCTGTGGTTTGCCATTGTAACTGCCAGCAGCTGAACCAGTATAACCAGCAGGAGGAATCTACCTGTAGATTTACCCCATGATGTGGGCTTACTGTATATAGTGAAAACATGATTCATATAAAAGAGAAAAGCTTAGATAACTATACAATTTGCCAAATAACTTCTCACCAATTATTAAAAAGTGAAGTGAAGAAGAAACATAATTAAATAAGGCTGAATGAATGCTGAATATTTGTAGATCCTATTTAAGAATAGGCAAAATAGAGCTGCTACAAAACAAAAATGGAAGATAACTACTGTACTATGTAAAAATCTAAGGAAGTTTTTTTTTAAAAAAATGAAACAAAATTATAAAAGAGTTGATTATGGAATAAACAGTGATAGTTGGAAAGAAAAAATGCTGCATATAAATATGTAGTTGTACATACGTATATGAGTGAATGATTTATCTGCTCTAATTAAAGATAATGCTGGTTAGAACAGGATGAATCTGAAGGCATTTGCTTCTGCCTAGTTAGCCTTAGCTGGAAACATAATTCTGTTACTAAGATGCCTGCCTTTAAAAAAGGTAGCCAAGGTTCCCCCGGACTAAATACCTGCAGGTCAGTTAGACTTCAGTTCTCAGAATTCTCAACAGTGGGAATTTGGGGAATTGAAGTTCAGATGCTATTGCCAAGCAACCTCCAATAATTTTAAACTGAAGCAAAGTTAATTGACCCAGGCTCAAAAGATCCAGGAAAACAAGGGTTGGGATATTTTATTTTAGGGGGAAAAATTAAAGTGTACAAGTGAAACATATAAATATATATGCACGTTTCAATTGCTAATATACAATTTTCTCTAGACTATATACTGCTATTACTATTATGGTACTTGCATAGAGAAATGTTTTACTTTTACAGATACTGATTTGTCTTTCATTCCCCTTTTATCTGGGGTTTCTACTGCTGTTTCTTTATTAGTGGACAACATCTAAGGCACACATGCTTTGCTGTGACTCTTCTTTTTCCTCTGGATGGCTCAATCTTTGTGAAGAAAATCACCTTCTTTAATTTGGCTGCTTTCTCTGTTGCTGGCTGCAGAGCTTCCAGAATCACATTTCCTCTCCCACCTATCTCAGGGTTGCTGTTTTTATAGGCAGCCTTGCCTTGGTGATGCTGGGGAGAAGGCTCAAACAGGAGGGGAGGAAGGCAGCATAGATGCCTGCAATTTTTCTAAGCACCCTGGTCTTCCACAGACTTGGAGAGGATATGAGTTAAAGAGTTAACCACCTTATTCTGTAGAGCAGCGTTTCTCAACCGGTGTGCCGCGGCACACTAGTGTGCCGCGAGACATGTCCAGGTGTGCCGCCAAGCTCCAGCTGGGCGGGGCGCTGCCGGTACTTCCGTCCTGGGGCTCCTGCTCGCAGCTGTCCCCCGGCTCCTGCTCGATGCCGCGGTTTTCGGCGCTCTCCTGCTGGGCCCCAAAGAAGGAAGGCAGGAAGAAGGAGAGCTCCATTCTTCACGCCTTTTTCCCGCCTTCCTTCTTTGGGTCGGCAAGTGTCCTTTGTGGCCCGGCGGGAGGGCACTGGCGATGGGAGCGGGGGGGCGGCCGCAGCGGCCGCAGGCAGTCGCGGGGAGATGGCGGCGGCGAGAGGGAGCGCTGTCTCTCTCTCTCTCAGCTGACTGCAAGCGGGAGCCCTGATGGTGGCGGTTGGACGTGCTGCTGGACGTCGTACATGCTGGCGCTGTGGGCCTGGCATATACGGTGTCCAGCAGCACGTCCAGATGCCGCTGTCAGGGCTCCCGCTTGCAGTCAGCTGAGAGAGAGAGAGAGAAAGAAAGAGAGACATATAAGAGAGGCAGAGAGAGAGAGAAAGAGAGACATAGCAAGAGAGGCAGAGAAAGAGAGACAGAGCAAGAAAGAGAGGCAGAGAAAGAGAGAGAGAAAGAGAGACATAGCAAGAGAGGCACAGAGAGAGAGAGAAAGAGAAAGAGAAAGAAAGAGAGACATAGCAAGAGAGACAGAGAGAGAGAAAGAGAGAGAAAGAAAGAGAGATAGCAAGAGAGGCAAAGAGAAAGAAAGAGACATATAGCAAGACAGTGAAAGAGAGAGGGAGCAAGAGAGAGAGAAAAAAGCAAGAAAGAGATAGCAAGAGAGACAGAGATAGAGAGCAAGGGAGAGAGAAAGACATAGAGGAAGGGAAGAAGGGAGAGAGAAAGAGAGCAAAATAGAGGAAGAAAGAAAGAGGGATGGAGAGAGAGAAAGAAGGGAAGGAAGGAAAAGAGAGAAAGAGGGAGAAATAGAGCGAAAGGGAGGAAGAGAGAGGGTTTTTTTGTCCAAACTTTTCTTTAGCCCGCCCCCCCGCCCCACCCCACCCTTTCAGTGTTCCCCAGGATTTTGAAAATATGAATAATGTGCCGCGGCTCAAAAAAGGTTGGGAAACACTACTGTAGAGTATAGAGGCAATGCCTTTCTTCAAGAAGTAATATTGAAAATAATGAACCATGCAGCCAGATTCTAAGGTAATTATTTTTTTACACTTTGAAAAGTGTAAGCTTTTAAGCATTTATTTCTTTTAGGAATTTGCAAATAACATGAATATATTTCAGTTTCATATGTATATCAGGTGAATCATGTGGGCTAAGTGACATAGGATCAGACTCAGAGACCAGATGTCTGAGAACCAGTTTGATGTCATGATTAAGATATCATGGTAAAAACAGGAAAACCATAAGTTCCAATCACTGCTTGGGCATGAAGCCAACTGGCAGATTTTGGGCCAGTCACCTTCTTTCAGCCCTAGGAAGTAGGCAATGGCAAACCTCTTTTTAAAAACCTGCAGGCGACTTTTCCAAGCAACATCCAAGAATTAGACATGAATGGAGTGGGGTGGGGTGGGGGTGGGGGACAGTTCTCTAAGAAGCTCTTGAAAATTATAGCAATATAAAATGAAAGTATTCTTGGAAAAAATGCTTTGAAACTAGTGGAAAGGGAAGATAATTGTGATTAGATTATTGGACTGTTGTAGCTTGACCTAGTCTTTCAAATCAGGGACTCTTCATGACCAACCTCAAATAATTTCTTTTATTGTGGTTATGCTTTCAATAAATTTGTTTTGTGGGTGATTTATTGTTGAATTTAATTAGCGCCTTTTTTCCTTTAAAGTAAACCAACAATGGTTAATTAATTAATTCAATTGCCATCAAATTTGTTGAATAAATGCATCCAGATTTTTTGCTTATAGTCCAATGCAATATCTAAGAAAACTAGTTCCACAATATTCTCCCTCCTACCCCCCCAAAAAAATAGAAATAATCCTTTCTTTTGAAGAAACCCAAACAAGTTCTACAAATCTTAACTCTCTGAAACATAACTTAAGTGTTCCCTATCTGAGAGTTTTGTGTAGTTTTGTGCAGTTTTCATCAAATTATATCCCAGTGTCCAATATCTTGGAAACGCCATAACCAATCTGGTGACATTTGGCAGGCTAGTTCCTATTATAAGAATGTACTCTCCGTGGAGTAACAACAACAAAACAATCCTTTGTGTTTCTCTCATGCGAGACAGATAATGAACAAATGTTGCTCTGAATTCAGGCAACATTTGGACTGGAAAATCTGGTTCAGTCCAGAGTATATTAAATAGTTCTTGAAGCTTTGGGTTGTACCTCTTAAAGAATATTGTATTTAATGCAAAGCAACATTTTATTTCCGATTGGAATAGTAAATCAACAGTAAATATATGCTTCTCTAGTCTCTTTGATTGGCAGGACTTGAGCTGCAATAATGTCTAGAAAACTAGGCTTCCCCACTCTCCTACCAACACACATGTGCCATACATGTGCCACATACACTGAATACTATATAATAAAAATTCACAATCCTTAAATCAAGAATTGGTTTGGCGTTACACAAATACATTCAAAATTGAAGTTTGAACAGAATGGGTGGGTGGGTGGATGATGTGCCATGAAGTTGTCCTCATCTGCTAATGACCACCTAGATCAGTGGTGGTGAATCTTTTTTCCCTCAGGTGCTGAAAGAGCGTGGATGTGTGCTATCGCACATGCGTGAGTGCCCATACCCATAATTTAATGCTTGTTTCCCAACTTCTGGTGGGCTCAGTAGGATATTTTTTACCTTCCCCAGGCTCCAAAGGCTTCCCTGGAGCCGGGGAGGGTAAAAACACCCTCCCTCATCCCCCCCAGAGGCTCTCTGGAAGCCCAAAAGCCCTTCCAGAGCCTCTGTAGGAGCAAAAAAAAATCAGCTGTCCAGCACACACATGGACATTGAAGCTGAGCTAGGGTAACAGTCTCTGTGTCAGCAAATATGGCTCCGCGTGCCACCTGTGGCACCCGTGCCATAGGTTCGCCATCACTGACCTCTATGATTAGAGATGCAAAGAAATAATGAAATGGCAGGGAAGTATTGGACAGGTAAAATGTGATCTACAGAGTCCAGTTAAGAGTCCAGTTAAGAGTCTATGGAATATATAAAGTTCAATTAGTTTTAGCTTTCTGAAACTGAGTTGACTACAGTCCAATTTTTAATGTGTAGTAGCATTTTATCTTTTTTAATGAGCACTTAAACTATTCATTGAGAGAAAGAGCATAAAATCTATGATCTCCCCTCCCTTTCCAGCAGCTCCTGAATCTGCATTGGGTTGTGGTTGGAGTGGGAATGGAAAACCTGACTACAAGATTCAATTCAATTCAATTTATTAGATTTGTATGCTGTCCCTCTCCGAAGATTCGGGGCGGCTCACAACAATAATAAAAACAGTATAACAATGGAACAAATCT
The DNA here is from genome assembly GCF_031021105.1 of Erythrolamprus reginae. Classification (NCBI taxonomy): domain Eukaryota; kingdom Metazoa; phylum Chordata; class Lepidosauria; order Squamata; family Dipsadidae; genus Erythrolamprus; species Erythrolamprus reginae. The sequence continues at coordinate 101,606,804 of NC_091953.1, read as the reverse complement.
AATAATAAAATTACATTAAAAACCCCCAACTTTATTTATTTACAGTATTTATTTATTTTATTATTTAGATTTGTATGCCGCCCCTCTCCGCAGACTCAAACTAAGTATAGTTTCATTATTTTAGGACTATTGATGTTCCCAAAGGGATTAAGTCTGTTTAATGAACTTGAACTGTCACTTTGTACTATGAATTGATTGTTGAAATTCTTTTCAGTCAGAATGACTATGAGAAAATCCTACTACTGAATAATATTGTTTTTTCTGTCTACTGTTATCGGTTACAGTCTGTTTATTTCATGGAAATATATTTTTTAGATTTGTAAAGATGCCTGTGAAATATTAGTAAAAGGAAAGAGGGGGGGAAATCTGTTTAAATTACCTAAGAAACATACATTCATAATATGCACAAATAGCTTTTACAGTATTGGTGTCAGCAATGAGGTAGTGCCTAATTCAGCTTCATTAATGCAAAACAACCACATTAATAAAAAGCATTAGAAATGGCCAAAATAATTTTAAAATAAATTTAAATTATTTTCAGCCAAGTCATTTTAAAAGTGCAAGCCAATGAAAATTAGGAAAATATCCAAATATTAAAGAATACCTTGGGGGTTTTTGGAACTCTTTTTATCTTTGGAATGCTTAGTTCAATGTATGGATATGCAATGAATAAGCAAAACGAAACACCAGCTCTAATTTGGCATAAAGTTGTGTTAGAAATTATATAAAATGTTTAAGCTAAGCTGAGGCTAAAAGAAAAAATTGAAAGCTAAGGTTTCAGCAACTTCTTTATCATGGATTTTGCAGATTAAAATAATTTATTATTATAATAAAATAATTATTAATAAAATAATTAAAATATAATTAAAATATATGAAAACTAAAGTAGTCATTGCAGAATAGCAAAGGAAACAAAAAACCTCTAAACCTGAAAAACGATTACTTTCCATAGATATTACAATAAAAAGAATCTCTCTATTTAGAATACCTGATAGAGGTATTCTTCTGACAGAGATTTTATTAAATGGGGAAAGTATTTAATTTATGAGAATAGAGTCAACAATAGCGCAGGTTATTATGTTTCTTCTCCAACAGTCATCTTCCAATCCAGGATGTATTCAGAATATAAAAAGGGAACAGAAGAATACAATCTTGTCACACTCCTTTGCCTGATATATTTATTATAAGTCACTTTGTCTGGTTTATAAATTCAATAATATATAATTTATTGTTAAAGTTTCAACAGCTTTCCTTTAAAAGATTGATGCAATGCTTCCATATCCATACTTGTTGCTTGTATCCTTAAGATTTTTATTAATATTGATTTTTTTCCTCATTGCTTATTTGACAATCATTAAGTGTTGTACCTCATGATTCTTGACAAATGTATATTTTTTAAAATGTAGACTGAGAGCATATGCACCAAAGACAAATTCCTTGTGTGTCCAATTTCACTTAGCCAATAAAGTATTCTATTCTATTCTATTCTATCAAGTTGTTTTTATATAACTCTTAGAATAATGAATATATTTTAAATAATCATCAAGACTTGGGAGAAAAGGAAATCAACCTTTATCTAGTTAGTGGAGAAAGTGAAAAGTGCTTAATTGAGGTATGAGCACAGCTAGAGCTTATACGGATTCTGGGAAATCACTGCTCAGCCACCTTTCTAGATTTTATGTGTTTATTATATGGGTTTAAGCTACACATTCCAGGGCTTGGCTATCTAACTGGCTGTAATTACACTCAGCTGCAGATAAAGTCCTAGAATAATACACAATAGGACCTCAGAACCATTGGGCATGAGGTGGCTGAGGACTGCCCCTACCTCATAGGACAAAGCATTACATGCCAATAGTAGGGGCAGGCTTTCACTGTACTGTACCAGGACAGCTCCAGAGGCCAGCAAATCCTTAATGTCTTGGAATGCCCTAGATTAGCAGTAGGCAAAGTTGGCTTTTCTATGACATGTGGACTTCAAGTCCCAGAATTCCTGGGCTAGCATGATTGGCTCAGGAATTCTGGGAGTTGAAGTCCACAAGTCATAGAAGAGACTTTGCCTACCCCTGCCCTAGACTCAACAGGACCTCATTGACATGCCAACTTGGCATCTAATAGTCAATGTAATGGCCCAGCTACAGAAGCCTTATGGGGCAGAAAAATAGCATAGAAGTTGAGCAGACCTAAGAAAGCCTGAAGCTGCACCCTAGATGAGGGGCAAGGCCATCTAAACGGCATCCAATTTAGAAGGAGTGGAATGGATGCCAGAGGCATCAACTAGGTATCCTAAAAATCCAACCCTGGGAACCCCAATTTTACACTTGTTCTTTCCCAGTCTTAGCCCAGCATTTCAAAAATGCAGAACAGCCCTTATCTTGCAGGTGAGGTCAGTCTGACTGGAGGCAGACATTAAGACATCATCAAAGTAGGGAACCATCCCCTGCAATCCTTAGAGCAGCCTTTCCATTACGCTTTGGAAGATGCCTGGGGCAACACTGACACCAAACTGGAGGCACTTGCACTTAAAAGCACTCCAGTGGGTGACAATAGTCTGAGCCATGGCAGAGGCTTCATCCACCTGGAGTTGCTGATAAGCATAGGCAAAATATAGTTTGGAGGACACGGTGCCCTCCCAAGGAATGCAGGAGGTGCTGCACTACTGGCGCAGGGTATGGGTTGGGTTGAAGATCACTGTTAAGTTTCCTCTTGTAATCAATCCTAATAGAGCCATCCTGTTTCAGGGGAATTACTATGGGGGTCTCCCGCTTAGAGTAGTCCATTGCTTCCAACACCCCCTGGGCAATGAGCCCATCTAGTTTTAGATCCTCCTTGGGGCGGAGTACTAAGGGGACCTGCCTAAGCTTTAAACAAATTGGTGACACCAGGTGGTCCAAATTAAATGAAATGGGGCTCCCCGTATATTTACTAAGGCCATTGTCAAACAAATCTGTGAATTCAGTGCAAGGTTGTCAAACACGTCGGAGTTGGTTGAGTTGATGCCAGACACTTTGAGGCCAAGGGAAGTCAACTATGCTAAACCCTGGAGACTAGGTAAGTGACCATTCACAACAATGGGTGGCAGGAGCCCAGAGAAGGATTTGTGAGTGGTCCAAGAGATCAAAGATTTGGAGGAGCTGGTGTCAACCTTCATCTTGCAAGCCATCCTTTATATCTTGACCATGAGGTAGAGTTTGTGGGCTGAGCTGGCCAGAGAGGCCTGGCTGACTGCCATGGTGTGAGGATAGGTGACTCTGGTTATTGAGAAGCAATCATCCCTGCGGTCGGTGGCTTCCAATAGGGCTTTTACTGGTAGGTAGGTTCAGCAGGAGCATTGGTGGCTGTCAAGGTAGCTTTGCATAACAGTGGCAGATTTGAAGCTGCAATCAGCTGTATTGTGGTTCCTGCCACAATCAAGACAAGAGGTTTTCGCAGCTGGAGTCCATTTTTTTTATGTTGTCTTGAGGTGACTCATGTTTTCCTCCTGGTCCGAGGAGTCATCTAAGTCAGCTTCCTCATGACAGATAGTTTGACTTTTGTTAGGTTGAGTAGTCGAAGACAGGAACTGCTGGATTTCTGTAGCTGACCTTTCAGAAAGTTTGGATGCCCTGGCTTCCTCTAGGGCTATCTGGAGTTTCACCTCCATGTGGGCTGACAAGCAGCATTGGAGCCTCATGTCTCACACCCCACAGACGAGCTAGTCCAGCAGGAGGTCATCAAGATTGCTGAATTTGCAATTCAGGGCAGCAGTCCAAATGACAGCCACATATTCATTTATTGATTCTTCTTCTTTCTGAGTCTACTGGCGAAATGCACGCCATCTTGCGATGCGAGATGGTGTTGGAAAATAGTGATTTTTCACCTTTTCTAGTAGGTTCTCCCATGCCACAATATAAACGGGTTGAGGTACTGTCAGGCTTAGGGTTTATTTTTAAAAGTACACTTGCTGTTCTTAAAACAACTCATATTGGATTTGTTTTTAAAAAACACTGTAAAGTAATACAAAATCCTACATTATCTACACATGCTAGTGGCTTCCAGACACCCAATTTCTGATTCTCGTAGAGTAATCATGTCTTCTCCATCTTCTTTTCTTTGAAATTCAATATGTTCCTAATCAAAATGCTTGTTCATTTTTTTAAAATCCTCCACTGCAAGATAAGAAGATAATAAAGTGCCTGACATGAAGAATTTCAACTGTTTCTAAAATAAAAACAAACTATACTTTGCAAATTAAGGGTTAGAACTGCCCTGATTGCTTCCTTAAACCTATGTGTAAATGTAATTTGAAACTGGAATATTGTTTCAAATGAGAGTCAATCCAGGACTGTGGTTAAAGAAGCTCTCAGAATGACTGAGGGCCGTTCAATTCATTCTCAGACCAATCGATTGTTGGAAGGAAAATTTTGAAGAGGGAGTACTACATATATCAAATAAGCAAAGAAATAAGCAAATTTTAGCTCTGTAACATGTGAAGTACTATTTTTTAAAAAGCATTTTAGGGCATGTACAACAAAGCTCATCTACCACTACAAATAGCCCCCAAACATCTTTTCTTAGAAACAAGACAATGGTGTAATTTCCCTGTCAGGTAAGAACAAATGAAGCTGTTTTGTGTCAAGTTAAAACATTGCTGCTACTTTTTCACTGCTGCCTATCAACTTTCAAGGCTATCCAAAGTTTTTGTCAGAAAGTGTGATATAACTGTGATTGGAGTAATAAATGTTAAACGTCCCTGCATGTGTCTTGTGTTATAAACTACAGTATAGCAATTTCTACTGTAACTGGAATTTGAACTTTAAAGCCTTATACTTTAACCTAATTTCTTCTTCCCATTGGTTGTGGATGGACAAATAGCTTTCTCTCTGTGAATTAACCTGAGGCAATATAAATATGCCTTCCTGCCATGAGTAGTCAGATGTGCATCAAGCTGATGATTAATTCTCTCCATAGGAGTTATGCTGCTAGGCTCAGACAGAAGAAATCTATTACAATCTTATATTCTTGTTATAAATTGAATTGACAAATTAAATAATGGATGTTGTGAATTCTTGTACCGTATGTTGTAGGAAAGAGATTGTGGTTTAGACAAAGGGAAAGAGAATGGGAGCTCTTTCTAAAACAGTCATGGGGGACATTTCCAGATTGAGACACGAATGAAGTTGTCATGCTCTGCCCCCAGGAACAAGAAAGCATATGGCTGTAATAATAATAATTAGTAATAATTTGTTAGATTTGTATGCCGCCCCTCCGAAGATTCGGAGCAGCTCACAAACCTGAGAAGGGGCCTTAATTCTCGGAGAGGAGCAGCATACAAATCTAATAAATTATTATTATTACTATTACTACTACTACTACTACTAATAATAATAATAATAATGGGATGCAAGGATACCATATTTTTCAGAGTACAGTGGTCCCTCGATTTTCGTGGGTTCGAACTTCACGAAACGGCTATACCACGGTTTTTCAAAAATATTAATTAAAAAATACTTTGCGGGTTTTTTCCCTATACCACGGTTTTCCCCGCCCGATGACGTCATACGTCATCACCAAACTTTCGTCCACCTTTAATAAATATTTTTTAAAATAAACTTTAATAAATAAAAATGGTGAATAATAATCTAAATGGTTGCCAAGGGAATGAAAAATTGCAGTTTAGGGGTTTAAAGTGTTATGGGAAGGCTTGTGATACTGTTCATAGCCAAAAATAGTGTATTTACTTCCGCATCTCTACTTCGCGGAAATTCGACTTTCGCGGGTGGTCTCGGAACGCATCCCCCGCGAAAATCGAGGGAACACTGTATAAGACATATCTTTCCCACACACACACACACCACAAAGGAAGGTGGAATTGTCAGTGTGACTTATATACAGAATACAGCCAGTTTTGGCCTTCCACATCCCATTTTTGCAAAAAAATGGACCTGATTTTCACAAAAATGGGATGTGCAGAGGGTTTGGGAAGGCTTCAGAGTGCTCATGGGGGCTAAAGAAAGGCAAAAACACCCCATTTTTTAAAAGGTGAAAAAAGGGCTGTTTTTCACAAATTGGGAGCATTTTTGCCTTCCTCCAATCCCCATAAGCATTCTTCAGGCTTCCCAGACCATCTGCATGCCGCATTTGTTGCAAAAATGGGTGAAAACAATGGGGTGCGAAGAGGGTATGGAAGGCCTTCAGAGTGTTCCTGGATCCTAGGAAAGGCAAAAATGCCCCTGTTTTTGCAAAAAATGGGGTGCGCAGAGGGTTTGGGAGGCTTGCAGAGTATTTCTGCGGTCTGGAAAGGACAAAACCTTTCCCCCCCTTAAATAATAATAATAATAATAATAATAATAATAATAATAATAATAATAATAATAATTTATTAGATTTGTATGCCACCCCTCTCCGAAGACTCGGGGCAGCTCACAACAATAATAAAAAACAATATTATAGCGAAACAAATCTAGTATTAAAAAAGAAGCATATAAAACCCTATCATATTTAAAAATCAAACAACACATACATACCAAACATAAAATATAAAATATAATTACCTCTTTGAAATCTTGATGCATCTTATACACTGGTGCGTCTTATAGTCCGAAAGATACGTTAATTCCTTGAGCGTAATTTTCCATAGAGGTAGCTTTTTAGCACTAATAAAGTGCTAAAAATTACCATCCCAATCAAACACAGATATTTTAGCCATCATCTGTCAATTTTTCCCTCTTTATTCAGCTAGTCTTCAAGTTATTGCAGTTTATTTAACAAAGGTTCAAAGTTACAAAAACCTCCCACCCCCAAATATTTACAACTGGTTGTGAAGTTGCCTATGTTTCAGCACCACCGTGGTCATCCGCTTTTATGACTGATGCTGCAACAAGTCCCCTTCCTATAATTCCCCATTTTTCACCATTAGGTACCCATAGGTACTGAAGCTATTTGCTAGTTCACTGGGTTCCACATGATCCTCTCCACCCTATCACCAATAGCTCACTTATACTGTATTTTAAAGATCTCCAGAACTCAAAATGTCAAAGTAGGAAATAAAAAAAGAGAGTCATGTGGCAGAAAAGCAGCCATCTTTAGCTCGGATGCTGCCAAAGCTGTTTTCCTTTTATTATCACCTGATGGTAAACTTCCCTCCCCACGCACACACCACTAGCTCCTCTAGTCTTATACTAGTGGAATTAACAGTGGGGAGGTGGGAAAAGGCATGCAGTCAATGGCAAACTTTGCTATAGACTAGTGTGTGCGCGTCTGGCTGCAGATTAATGCAATAAATAAATATTTAAATAAAAGTGAGAATAAAGAAGCTTTCTTGAGAGAAGAAAATTGCTTAGAGAAAATATTAAAAGAAAAGATCAATGATACAAAAGCACAAGCTAGTAATATATATAGAATGTTATCGCAAGCAGAAGAGGAAGTAATAAAAGGCTTGACAAGATGCTGGCAAAATGATTTACAAATAGATGAAAGTGAAATGAAAGAAATATTAGAAAATATACATAAGATTAAGAACACAAGAGTTAAAGAGATGAGAAGAAAAATCTTACATAAATGGTATTATACACCAGCACAACTTGCACACTTCCAGGGGAAAGAGAAAGGTAATTGTTGGCATGGTTGCCAAAAGAAAGGAATTTTCATGCATATGTTCTGGGAGTGTGTAGAAATTCAGAAATTTTGGAAGGAAGTGCAGAACTAAATAAATAAAATGTTAAATATTAATTGGACAATTACAAAAGAAATAGCGATATTAATTAAACAAAGAGAACTAAGAGATTTTAAAGAAATAAAAACTGCAGCACTGGAAAGCGCTCAAGTGGTAGTGGTATATATAAAAACTAGTAAATATTTGAACCCCCCACAATTGGTGGTGGTGGTGATGGTTATTGTCAATTGGGTGATGGGCACACGCACTGTGCACTGTTTTATGTTTGTTTTATGTAACCATATTTACAAAATCAATAAAAATATATTTTTTTTAAAAACTAGTGTGTGCGCGTCCTTATATATGCTTCCCCTTATATAGGCTTCCCCTCTTCGCAAAAGCACTTTTCTGAAGAGGGAAAGAGTGTGAGTGAGTGAATGAGTGAGTGAGTGCGCATGCATGTGTCCTTGTGCACACTTTCTGTCTTAGCAAAAGTGCTTTTGAAAAGAGGGGAAATATGCATAACGATGCACACACACAAGCCTGTAGGAAGGAGAGGTTGCATGCATCCTTCTTCCCCACCATTAAACCACTATGTAAGATTAGCTAATAGTGGAGGGCAGAGAGGTCTATCATCTAGTGACAATGAAAGGAAAAAAGTTTCGCCAGCATCTGAGAAAAAGTATTTTCTACCAGAGACTCTTCTCCTTCCCTAACCCAACATCTTGAGCTCTGGAGATATTTGAAAGATAAGTAAGCTATTGATAGTAAGGGATTGGTGCGGAGAAGGCCCAAGGAACTGTGAGGACCCCAAGGAATGAGATATCGTAGGGTGGGATGGCCAGAGGAAGATAGTCTTGTTCCTGCACTAGCCTCTCCACAGTCTTCTCCATCCCTGGGGTACCCCATGCACACTTAACAATCCATGCACTCTATTAACAAATGCATTAAGGAGAGCGGGGGGTAGAGTTCATTCATTTAACATGATTCAATTCACGTCCTCTTGAGTTATGACTATAACGGGCAGGATTACTTGTACTTGATTCTTTTCCAATCTAGCACTATTGCTTAGACCCTGGTCCCTACTGTTCTGTCTAAGCTAGGAAATTGAAATTCACAAACAAAAGACCATCCAGGAAAATATAAGATGAATATATTAATAAAAATAGTTCATAATATCTCTGAGTTAAAAGTGAAAGGAATCTTTTTCAGGGCATCAGTCCATGGCTAATTAGTTTTCCGGGCCAGATTCCAACAACTCATTAAAAGTTCTCTGATAAGGGTCTATTAATCATTCCAACTCACAGCATTCTGGCAGAAGTCTCTGTTACACAGTCTGTGTATCTTTTTTCAAAGCAGTCAGGAAACAAATTGGATCTTTACAGCACAGAATAAACTCCTTCATTATAAAACATTGTCCGTCACACTGAATCCTCACAAGATTTTCCTTTATATAGTCACAAGGCATGGCCAAGTGTTCTATAGAGCTATTCACAGCCAAACCTCTTTCTTCTCAAATAATCCTGTCTGGACATAATTCTGCGCACCCTTGTATCTATAAGTGGTTCGTTATCATCCTCTGAGTCACTCGATAACACTTCTGGGGGTACAACAGTCTCTGGTTAGCTTTCTCTTTCTAACTCCTCATCCTCTTCACTCTCAGACTTGGGTGCCAAGAATTGGATCTTTACAGCACAGAATAAACTACTTCATTGTGAAACATTGTCCGTCACACTGAATCCTCACAAGATTTTCCTTTATAGAGTCACAAGGCGTGACCAAGTGTTCTATAGAGCTATTCACAGCCAAACCTCTTTCTTCTCAAATAATCCTGTCTGGACATAATTCTGCACACCCTTGCATCTATAAGTGGTTCGTTATCGTCCTCTGAGTCACTCGATAACACCTCTGGGGATACAACAGTCTCTAATTAGCTTTCTTTTTCTAACTCCTCATCCTCTTCACTCTCAGACTTGGGTGCCAAGAATACTGGTCTAGGATATCAATATGCATCCATGATCAGCTGAGCAGGACATGGACCAGCCATAACACCTACTACCTAAGTCATGTTTTGGAGTCTAATCTTGTTAGCTTGTTTCTTTAAATTTAAAAGGCTTTCTGGTTTGACTGTCTGATTGTCTTGTGTTAATGTTATTTCAGATTCCTGGTGTTTGATAATACATAGCAGGATGTGGCTAATTGTGTCATTTCTTATCCATTTTCAGGATGTAAATTCTACAAGTTGGAATTGGAAATGAGGATGAATGTGAACTTTCCTGTGACTTGGCACCATGGTTTCACTGGCCAGCATTGCTGACTATTTTTCCACTTAGTTTATGAGGTATTTTAAGACTTTGATTTGCTGAAGGCAACTATAGAAAAAAACAACAACACAAGATATTAGAGTACAGTGGTACCTATAGATACAAGCTGCTCCACATGCGAGTATTCCAAGTTATGAGCCACGACGCGAGCGAAAATTCTGTTCGACACCCGAGCTCAAATTCGGGATACGAGCCAAGCTTCCACTAGGGGGTGCAAGAATCTCCTTGCTTCCAGTTATCTCGGCGCGAAAAACAAAATCTAAAGGCATTAGCTCGATATGCGAGTTGATCGACTTATGAGCTAGGGTCTGGAACGAATTAAACTCGTATGTCGAGGTACCACTGTATATGTAGTCCTCAATTTAGGAATAGAATTGGGACCTAAATTTCCATTAAGAATGATGTTTATTGAGTGAGTCATGCCCAATTTTACAACCTTCTTTTGCCACAGTTCTTAAATGAATCACTGCAGTTGATAAGTGAATAATGTGGACATTAAGCAAATCTGGCTTCCTCTATTAACTTTGCTTCTTAGGGTAACCTGGCCCAGGGCCAGGTTGTCTTCGACACCGTTTCTACCTCATAGTTCCCAGCGACCGGTAAGTTCCCACAGGGTTGGTCTTCTCCAGGTCCTGTCAGCTAATCAGTATCAGCTGGTAGGCCTGCAGCGAAGGGCCTTCTCTGTGGCTGTTCCGGCTCTCTGAAACCAACTCCCCCCTAAGGTCCAGACTGCCCCCACTCCACTGGCCTTCCAGAAAGCATTGACAACCTAGCTTTTCCTGTAGGCTTAGGGCCGTTGATTTTGCAATTGCGAGGTCCGGCCTGAATGATATGTATGTATGTGATTTTTTAAACTGTTTTTAAATCTTTTATGAAGTTTTTACCTGTATTTTATATATCTTGTTGTAAGCTGCTCAGAGTCCTTCGCGAGTTGGGTGGCTTAGAAATACAATAAATTAATTTAATTTAATTTAATTCAGTTCTCAGAAGCCAGCTGAGAAGGTCACAAACGTCGACCATGACCCTGGGATGCTGTAGTCATCAGAAATATTTACCAATTGTTAAGCCTCTGTATTTTGATCACATAATCGTGAAAATGTTGCAGTGCTCACAATTGTGGTTGAAAAACACTGGCTTAAGGAATGTAACTCTGTAAATATTTTAATAAATTCAAACGACAGACACAAGATTTAAGGGTGTTTTTTCCTTCATAATCCAAAAGGGGTTAAATGTTTTTGATCCCAGCCATTAGGGAAGTTAACTTCAAAACAGAGTCTGATAATCAGTTTGCTCCAGTTCAGGTGTAACAGGAAGCTAAGGTTCATTGAAGACTTCTTGATTTATTAGGACCGCTGAAGAAGGAAAGCTTAAGTTATAGCACAAGTCTTATATGTAGCTCACCTTATTAAGAATAAATGTTAAAATCTCATATGTTCCATGAACTGCAAGAGGTCAATTTCTACAGTCAAATCTCTAGGCAGATGATCTTGAAAAAAAAATAGTAACTACACAGCACCACCAAATTTTGCAAGTCAGGCTCAAGATTTTTGTGGTGTTTCATCATTCTGATAGGGAAAAATCTGTTACAGATCTAAGCTAGGATTGTTAGCTCAAATTACCAGCATTCTTCATTCAAAAGGCTAAAATTATTAGAATTTTTCATTAATAGAAATTATCCTATTCCCATCCTAAGCATTTATTCTACACTTCTTGGGATCAAAGTTGAAATAAACTTTTTTGAAATTATAGATTGCCATGTCGACAGGAAAGAGCTTAGAGCTCTGCTATTTTAGTTACACATGTTCCTGCATAACTAAGAGATATTTTAACTGTTGTAACTATTTTCTTGTTTAGTAATGCATTGAGGAAATATTGCCAATAAATTCAGATTGAAGCTTCGCATACCTATGCGAAAATGATGAAGTAATTAAGAGGCAAACTAGCTGGTAATAATTTCAAATGAAAATTATAATTCCATCTAGATACAGTCCTTTTGTGTTCAGAATTTTTATTCAGGATGCTGTAATATTTTGCATGTACAGTGATCCCCCGATCATTGCGAGGGTTCCGTTCCAGGACCCCCCGCAACGAGCGGGTTTTAGCGAAGTAGCGCTGCGGAAGTAAAAACACCATCTGCGCATGCGCAGATGGTGTTTTTACTTCCGCAGCGCTAGCGAGGAGCCGAAGATTGGGGGCTTGCCAGCACCCCCCGGACCCCCAACCCGGGTTTGGGGGGCTGCTAGGAAGCCGCCCATGCCGGCGGCGACGTTTTAAAACAGCCGCGCCGCTTTCCAATGAGTCCCGAAGACAAACGTCAAACTTCCGCGTTTGTCTTCGGGACTCATTGGAAAGCGGCGTGGCTGTTTTAAAACGTCGCCGCCAGCATGGGCGGCTTCCTAGCAGCCCCCAGACCCCCAACCCGGGTTTGGGGGGCTGCTAGGAAGCCCCCCATGCCGGCGGCGACGTTTTAAAACAGCCGCGCCGCTTTCCAATGAGTCCCGAAGACAAACGCGGAAGTTTGACGTTTGTCTTCGGGACTCATTGGAAAGCGGCGCGGCTGTTTTAAAACGTCGCCGCCGGCATGGGGGGCTTCCTAGCAGCCCCCCAAACCCGGGTTGGGGGTCTGGGGGCTGCTAGGAAGCCGCCCATGCTGGCGGCGACGTTTTAAAGCAGCCACGCCGCTTTCCAATGAGTCCCGAAGACAAACGCGGAAGTTTGACGTTTGTCTTCGGGACTCATTGGAAAGCGGCACGGCTGTTTTAAAACGTCGCCGCCGGCATGGGCGGCTTGCCAGCACCCCCCCCCAAACCCAGGTGGCTAGGCGAGCAGCGAGCGAACGGCGGGTGGCCGGGCGAAGGGCGGGCGAGCCGCGAAGGGCGGGCGAGCGGGTGCTGGGGAGGGCTTCTCGCCCTCCCGCCAGCAAGAGGGGGAGCGAACGGCGTGGGCGGGTGAAGGGCGGGCGAGCGGCAGCGAGGAGTTTGCGTGGGCGGTGGGGAAACTCCTCGCTGATGCCCGCCGCTCGCCCTCCCAAGAGGGGGAAGACCCAGGGAAGCCGCCCAGCAGCTGATCTGCCCGGCGCCATCTACGCATGCGTGCCCATAGGAAAAAAGGGCACGCATGTGCAGATGGTGTTTTGACTTCCGGGTTGAAAAATCGCAAATTAGCCTGTTCGCAATGGTCGGGAACGCAATAACCGGGGGATCACTGTACCTGTATATAATGGATGTATCTAATGTACTGAGGATAAAAGCATAAGATTGAAGAATTCAAGTAGCAATAGACAATGCTCACAAATTGGAAGTGAGTGAATGACTAAGCCACAAAATAATGACATATTTTTAAAATGTGCCACTGAAAAATTGTTTCTTTGATATATGATTTTAGAAAAAATAATGAAAGTAGCATAGATTAGAGAGATATCTAATGGGTCAATTCTTTGTTCAGCCAGAGTGAAGTGAAGAATATATCTTCTTTATATTTTTAATAATTTATATGCACACAGTTTACATACTGATTTTTCTAACCTACTAAAATCAATGACCAATTCTAGTGTCTGGATGTTAAAAGAACAAATTATTTTGATCAAATTGTTTCAAGTGAAGATGAATGTGTCAGAAAACAAGCATTGATTTATTTTATAAGAGAAAGATAATTAAATTATCTTGTTTAGAATCTATTTGCTTGTCATGAACTATGCAAACTAATTTTATGTTTTTATTTAAGTCAAGAAAGAATAATAGTACTAACATACCATTTCAGATTGTATTTTTTTTAAATGACTTTCAGCCTTTAAATAGATTTTTAAAATCTTACTTCCTCACATTTTTTAGGGATGGCAATCTTTAGTCACAGTACAAATTTAAATAAATCCCCTAAATAAATTTAAATTAAACTGCCAGAAAAATGTGGGAGCATTAGTCATGATGTCATACCCAGAAAAATGTGTCATTTTTTTTCAAAAATGGCAGCCAAATAATATAAATATATATCTAAAGGTAGAGTAATAAAATTTGTTATGAACTCTGTAATTCTTTAATTTGATTACTATGAATATTACATTCTAAAACTTTATTATGATGTATGCAGCATAAATATTTTATATTGGTTGGTTTTCTCAATATTTCTAAAAATATCTCTTCTGTAATCATCTTAATGATTTTAACAAGTTTAAATCAAAATGAAATATCAAATTATGACCCACTGGTTGTGAATTTTCAAGAAAAGATTGGACAACCCTTTGACCAAGATTGTACAAGGGCACCTGCCTTGCACAGGGTTTTGGACTAGAAAACCTCCTGACCCAATGAGTCGATGGTAATCTATTAAAGATGTTTGAAGTTGATTGTAAAATTGTAAGCTTTATGTGTGCAATTATTTTTAGGATTGCTGCATAAATTTCTTTTTTTTAAAAGTAACATTGTGAGTCAATTCATCCTGAAACTCTTTCTTAATGCTGCAAAATATATTCAAATAAGCCAAGTTTGTTCAGTGATTAAAGTGAGATTACCCGTCATCCAGATGAGGTATAATTTTAATTTCTTCTTATTAAAAGCAAATATAGCAAATACTCAAATTCTACTTGAATGACATATTTTGACTTAAAAGTAGTTATACATTATTATGTGTGGTGTATCAACCACAGTTCACATATTAAAAAAAGTATTTAAAATACAGATTAAATAAATTAAATGGTGTTTGGCAGTTTACAAAAATGTAAACATTAAAGCCACATGGTGAGCAAAATAAAAAAAGTCTTATAAAGGAATGTTTTTGCACTTTCTCCTAAACTGAAATGAGGAATGAACCAAGGGGGAAAAAGTCTTTTAAATCATAAGGGAACAGTAATACTTGAGTGTCAGTGCTAAAGATACATGGCAGGATCTGTAAAACTGCATAAAAATTGACGGCTTAGCAGTGGAAGTAAATTAATATACCATATTTTTTGGAGTATAAGATGCACCTTACTTTTGGAGGAGGAAAATAGAGGGGGGGAAATCTATCTATCAGGTATTCATCTAACTAATGTCCTTAGTCTGTTCAGCTTCAGCACATTATTTTATCATCTGGCTAGGGCTGAAAAACTCTTTTTCAGAGGGAGTAGGATAAAAACAAGCCTGCAAAGATTTAGGGCAGGAAAAACTGCTTGGGACGGAGTAGGAATAAAAATAAATGCTGCCAGACAGAAGATCATTAGTGCTGTGTTAGGGCTGAAAAAGCCTTTTTCAAAGGGAGTAGGAATGAAAACAAGCCTGCAAAGACTTGAGGCTGGAAAAAAACCTTCTTCAAAGGCAGTAGGAAGCAGTAGAGAAGATCATTACCACCTAGTTAGGGCTAGGGGGAAAAAAGCTTTGGAAAAAAAACTACATTTGGAGTATTTCTCAAATTTCCAGCCTCTTTTAGGAAGGAAAAAGGTGCGTATTATACTCTGAAAAATATAGTATATACATACAGATAAACATGCATTTATTTTATTTATTTATTACTTAGATTTGTATGCCGCCCCTCTCCGAAGACACACATAAACATATCCTTGTCATATTTATTTAATAACTTTATATGGCCATCCATTTTATATGCATGACTCTGGACAGTTAAAAGTTAAAACTGTAAAAACAAAGAAAATTAAAAACAATATTAATAACTTAATGATAAAATTAATAATATTAGTAACATAGCTGACAACATACAAGATATTCCACATTTAATACAAGCATAATACAACCATGACCAAGAACTAGGTTCATCCACCCCATATCTGGGCACAATATCTTTTTTTATACTGAATAATTATTTCCTTCCTTCCTTCCCTCCTTCCTCCTTCCTCCCTTACTTTTTATTACATAAGGCAGTAAATAAATAAAAGATATCCTATTAAAGATTTTCAAGTCAGTTCTATAATGAAAATTAAAGTACAAATTCATTTTCTGTTTCTCATAACATTTTTCCTCCTTGTTTTTCTTATGACTACAGACGTAAATGTGGGTTAACAATTTCTAAGGTGTCATATATAAATTACACTCAAAACTATACATAAACAAGTTTTCTTTGTCATATATCTGATAGTTCAATTAATTACGTGAAAATTAATTCAAAGTATGCATGCAACTTTTGAAGACTTCAAATTATTCATATTTTCAAAATATTTTCAGTATTTAAGATACATTGTTTATTCAGTTTCCTTAAACATAGTTGGAATATATACTGCTCAAAAAAACAAAGGGAACATTTAAACAACACAATAAAGTAACAATCAAACTTCTGTGAAATCAAACTGTCCACTTAGGAAGCAACACTGATTGACAATCAATTTCACATGAGAATATTCTCAATGTTTCTCAATGAGAATATTTCATTCATTCAGATCTAGGATGTGTTCTTTGAGTGTCCCCTTTATTTTTTTTTGAGCAGTGTAGTTGAATATCCATGCCAAGTTATACATATTTCTGCAGGTCTGACATTTGGGAGAAGAAGGGAATTTCCAATAGACCTTTTATTGACCTTATGATTCATTTATGCCAGAAGACATTTTTCACAGGACCTCTAATTCAATTATACCAGGTGAATTCCTGTAATCCTGTACAGTTACCTGCTAGGTCAGAACAGGAGTGTGCTATTTGAATCACAGTTTTTCAGTTCATATGCTTTTCTACATTGTAATAATTACCTTGTGTTCCATTTCTGCTGCACCACTGTTAACCTTTCAACTAATATGTCGGGTGTAGGAAAAGGGACATTTTAGAAGACAGAGAAGTTTAAAATTATGACCTCTTTGTTCTTCCTCAGCAGACATATTATTCACAGATAACTTTAGGATGATGCTGTTAGTACAGCAGATGGACTGTATGATAATTCATGCTACTGGCTCTTATAGTTCTTGGGAATTAGATAATAGGATTGTTCTCACTTTAAAACTAAAGGTTTTTCATCTGCTTTAGCTAAAGCTAAAAAGAATTACAGTACTGTAGTATCAGATTCTGAAATGTGACAAACAATTCATCTACTTAATTAGTTGTTTTGGTACCACAGAAGATTGGGTAGGGGTAGTGGGTATTTTTTTCTTTCCACATACAGTATAATATATACCCTTGTAGTAAAAGTTATTTAGCTAGCTAAGACAACTTATATATATTTCCATTTAGAAAAGGTTATTTAGCAAGTTTATCTTATATTGTAAATTATTCTATTAGCCTTTTATCTGTATTCCTACTTGTAACAATTAAAGCAGACAACATGAACTCCCTAATTTAATACCTCTTGAGCAGAGGAGAGCAAGGACTGTACACTAGAAATTGTGTTACCGAAGGGTGATCCCAGGTTAGTGGGCCTTCTCCGGGTCCCGTCGACTAAACAATGTCGTCTGGCAGGACCCAGGGGAAGAGCCTTCTCTAGGGCGGCCCCGACCCTCTGGAATCAGCTCCCCCTGGAAATTAGGATTGCTCCCACCCTCCTTGCCTTTCATAAACTCCTTAAGACCCACCTCTGCCGTCAGGCATGGGGGAATTGAGACATCTTCCCCAGGCCTATATAGTTGATGTATGATATGTTGTGCGTATGTTTTTAAATTATGGGTTTTTAAGGTTTTTTTAAATATTAGATTTGTATTTTATATTGTTCTCTGCCATTGCTGTGAGCCGCCCCGAGTCTACGGAGAGGGGCGGCATACTAATTTAATTAATAATAATAATAATAATAATAATAATAATAATAATAATAATAATTTTTAAAAAAACAAAATCAGTGATAGGGTGTGATACTAAGCCATCTCCATGTCTGCCTGCTGAGGGGAACTGAACATCATTGGGATGCAAACACAGAGCTCAAATATTGAAGATTTGAGCTCCATTCCTGCACCCTGCTGCAGGCATTGCCTTGTGCTCAGTGGAGGGGAGCTGAAATCCTGAGATAAGCAGCTCTCTCATCCACCCTCCAGAGGCAGGAAGAAGCTGAAATCCTATCAGAGAGCAGTGTTCTCATATATCCAAGATACCCTGTGCTTTTTACTTGGTATCTTCCTACTCAACAACCTGTAAGATTGCTCAACAACCGCAACCAAGTGCGCCAACATTATGTTTGTTTGTTAGATTTTTATGCTGCCTTTGCTACTTTACAAGTAACTCAAGGTAGTGAAACATACATACAGTATTATTCTTTCCTCCTCCTATTAGTTTCCCCACAATAATAACCCTGTTAGATGGGTTGGGGTAAGTCATTCAGTGAGCTTTCCTATCTAAAGCAGGTCTAGAATCTACAGTCTCCTGGTTTCAAGGCCAGCACCTTAACCGCCTACTGACCTTTGCTGTCTCCTGCTTTTAACAAGGCGTGTCTGGCCTAGCTGTCAGGCCAGTTGAGGCTGGGCTTCATGCTGCACTGAAAGCAGCCCGCTGAGACTCATCACAGCCTAGCCCAGCCACATGGTGCAAAGCTACAGCCCCCTCAGTCCAAACCCAGCCACATTCTCATGAGGAAACTCATGCTTGGGTGAAAATGTCATGTGGTTAGCAGCTATCTCATGTCTTCTCAATAGCAGAAGCAAGGAAAGATCAAAAGTCAGTTGAGGCAGCAGAGCACAGGGGCCAGAATGCATAGTTTTGTTTGTTTGTTTGTTTGTTTGTTGATTGATTTGATTTGATTTGATTTGATTTGGACTCGGGGCGGCTAACAACAGTGATAAAACAACACGTGACAATCCAATAGTAAAACAATTAAAAACCCTTATTATAAAACCAAACATACATACAAAACATACCATGCATATTGTAGAAGCCTAGGGGGAAAGGATCTCAATTCCCCCATGCCTGATGGCAGAGGTGGGTTTTAAGGAGCTTATGAAAGGCAAGGAGGGTGGGGGCTATTCTAATCTCTGGGGGGAGTTTGTTCCAGAGGGCCGAGGCCGCCACAGAGAAGGCTCTTCCCCTGGGTCCCGCCAAACGACATTGTTTAGTTGACAGGACCCGGAGAAGGCCCACTCTGTGGGATCTAACTGGTCGCTGGGATTCATGCGGCAAAAGGCAGTCCCAGAGATAATCTGGCCCGGTGCCATGAAGGGCTTTATAGGTCATAACCAACACTGAATTGTGACCGGAAACTGATCGGCAACCAATGCAGACTGCGGAGTGTTGGTGAGACATGGGATATTTGGGGAAGCCCATGATTGCTCTCGCAGCTGCATTCTGCACAATCTGAAGTTTCCGAACACTTTTCAAAGGTAGCCCCATGTAGAGAGCATTACAGTAGTGGAGCCTCGAGGTGATGAGGGCATGAGTGACTGTGAGCAGATGGTGGGGACATAGGTAGATGGGAAGAGTCACAGCCCCCTGCATCCTAAATGTAAACAGTCTGCCAAATGCCTGAACTTTAATCAATGTGACAACGAGGGTGCTGCAATGGCCATAATCTTGAGCACTCATGATAAGTGCCTTCGTTCAACCCTACCAACTGTATAGTTGTTGAATTCATAGTCATAAATCTAGGAGTACTTGTCCTGTAACATTATTCTTTATCTCTTACATTTTCTAAGATTGTATTTGCAGACAAAATATTTGTCAGATTGAGCATGAGCACAACTATCTTTACATGGCATGGGCTGATGAATTCTAATCCTCCTATCTCGGATAGGCTTTGTACAATTTAGGGATTAAAAGGGATTAAGGAAGGGAGGGAAAGAATAAGATGGTTACTACTTGATAGGGAAAAAAAGGTGGAAATCATAATTCTGTTCCTTCTGCTTGTCGGTTGGTCTTTTTCCTTTTTCCTTTTATCTCTTCTGTTTTTCTTATTTTTCCTTCACTTTTTATACTTTTATTATATTCAAACATTTTAATAATTTTTTTTTTAAAAAATAAGCTGCTTTAGTGGGGAAATTAAATCAGTTTAAATGGTTAAAATCACTATAATAATACCTCTTTTTTATAGTGATGCACCAAATAGAAAAAGATCAGTAAGTTATATGATTTTTTTAAAATTCCCTATTCCCTATTATTTGGAAATCAGCCAGATAGCTTAGTCGATCCATTAAAATAATGAAAAACTCTTGACCAATTTGAGAAGCCAAGGTGACATGAGTTGCTCTCTTTGTCTCTTCACTGATTGAGATATATGGGGTTTTTTGTCTATAAAAACTCAGCAGTTTCTTGTGACTCAAAGAATATTTTGGGTCCATAGGAAATTATTGACAGGTAAAGATAAATATTCTCTGAATGATGTGCTTTATTTTGTTGCTGATAATATTTTCTTCTATGAAATTCTGTATTTTTTCATTGTATCTTTGGAAACAAATATTGAATTTGTGAGGTTCTGTGTTTCCTTTTCCTACTGTTTTCTCCATTTTGCTACCAGTGTAATATTCTTAAACTGCTCCAAGTAGCAGTCATTTGAAACTTAACTGCCTGGCTTTTCTCACTGTTCAATTTTTATTTGAGTTCATCAAAATAGGAGGTTTATAACTTATGTGATTTATTTTTTTTTGCACTAGTATTCTATTAACCATGTTTTAGAATAGAATAACAGAGTTGAAAGGCACCCTGGAGATCTTGCTATTGATGATCTAGCATTTTGTGTTCTCGTGGTCAACCGTGGTCATTCAATAAATGAATCATATCTTAAAGTGATATCAGAATACAGCCAGCATTTATAATTGACATATTTCTTGCCATTTCTGTTACGTGTAAACAATATTACCGAGGTTAAATACTATATTGTATATGCTTGTCTAGGTACAGTATATGCATGGAGGCTTCCTATTCCATCCTGAAACCTTCCCAATGATTGGAGGATCTAGGCTGGGCAAGTCCCTGGCAGGACATTGAACCACATTTAGACAGGTTGATGTTAATATTGGTATATTGATGGCCATCATTCCAGGACACAGCCTTGTTCAATGTAGCTACATCACTAGCAATTGTACACTGGGCTACAGAGCATGTATAACTCCAGGTTCTGAAGACAAGCTATAATTCATTTCTGTAATTACTTTACTCAGCTAATACTACTATTGTAAAACATATTTTCTACTTAACCTGTTTAGACTTCAAAATAAATTTGCTTTTGAAATGTCTGATTATAATAATTCAAAATCCTTGCTAACCCGGAAACAAACTTCTAATTGAAAGGTGGTGATGGAAGAGAATCCATCTGTCTTTTAACAGTGCCTAAACCTGAACTCTGATTTTCCTAGTTTCATAAGGCTTTGTTTCTTTTTTTAAAAGGAACTCTAAGCAATAACAATGAATGAAAGAAATTGCTTGAAAGAAGTAGAGATGCTTCTTCCATTCATTTTTAAATTTTTATTTATATATTTTGTCAAGCACATATTAATATAGGTATAATTTGAATACATGAAATGAATACATATAAAAGAGAACATTAGGACAGGGATGGTAGGCACAACCCATTCAGTTCTCCTGTAATAAATAGAAGGAGATCTAGTTTAGAAACCTTCAAGTACCTTTTGTTACAAATAATAAATTTAGCAGAGGGGAAACATTCAGCTATTTGTAAATGATCAAAGGAAAAAATAAAATTTAGCACATGTTTCAACAGAGAATGTTTTTGTAAATAGCAACCTGTATGATCAGTTCTGGACATGTATAGTCCACAAGTCTTAAAGAGACAACTGCCTTACAATATTAAAAATCGAAGAAATAAAATATTCCACCCCCATTTTATTACATACAAATTTTATTGAATAAAATTAAATTTTATTAGAAAATGCTGTCTATATCACAAATTATGTGAACTGTTAGTACAGAAAAGTAGTCTATCTTACAATAAGAGGAGCATGGTTTTAGTATAGGTTGTTCAGAATCATCACATTTAGAGTTCTTATTTTTCTGAAAAATAGATTGCTTCTTTGCTATCTTGTGAATATTTCAAGAGTTTCATTAATACTATATTTTTTTCCAGGTCTTATTTCTTTTCATAAAACCCTTAAGGCACAGAGGAATTGTCACAAACATTGCCATGAAACCCAATCTGAAACAATGGAAACAAGTAATGTTGTTTGGAATATTTGCCTGGGGCCTCCTGTTCCTATTTATCTTCATATATTTCACAGATAGCAACACCACAGACGCAGTTCCTAGTTCCTTCTCGTATGTTGAGACTAAAAGACTCTTGCCTATTCAAGGCAAACATAGGATTAT
Source organism: Erythrolamprus reginae (assembly GCF_031021105.1). Taxonomy (NCBI): domain Eukaryota; kingdom Metazoa; phylum Chordata; class Lepidosauria; order Squamata; family Dipsadidae; genus Erythrolamprus; species Erythrolamprus reginae. The sequence continues at coordinate 101,584,707 of NC_091953.1, read as the reverse complement.
CATGGGAGCAATTCATGACCCACCCTTCTCCGAAACAGTCAATGAGATGCTCTTCAACAAAGATGTTTTAGATTCATTCAAGTCAGATTCTGGGAATATTAAAAAATGGACTGGCTTAGATAATAGTTTTGAAAGTGAAGAATTTTTTCCTTCTCAGTTAAGAAAATCCAAAAGCAATTTTCATCAGAGGAACAGTGATTATTTATTTGCTGCTGGTCAGTCTCAGTTATCAAATAATGTTCAGCGAATAGTGAAATTAAACTCTGCACAGGGGGAGGCTCAGAAGAGGAATATTTTACAGAATACTTGGTTTCCTCAAAAGAAGATTAAGAAAAGACACATAAATCACAGAAGAAGAGAACTGGTTGAAGAGTCCCATGAATGGAATGAGATTTATTCCACAATGTCAAAATCGTTCCTGTTCAAGCTTTGGAGGGGGGACGTCTCCTCCAAGATGCTGAATCCTCGCCTTCAGAAAGCAATGAAAGATTACTTGAATGCCAACAAACATGGGGTGAAGTTCAGAGGGAAGCAAAACTCCCAACTGACTTCAGAACAGCTCTTCTGTGAGCTCAAGGCACGTGTAAACATCAGAACCATTGATGGCGAGGAAGCTCCCTTTTCAGTCCTTGGTTGGAAAAAATATGTCCCTCAAACTTCACTGAATAAATTATATCCTCATGGATTTGGAAGCTGTGCTGTTGTTATGTCTGCTGGTGCCATACTGAACTCTTCTCTGGGGCATGAAATAGGTGGGTAAAGATGTTTAGCTTATTTGAACTCTGGTATGTAGCTGGATTCCAGATAACTACATGTTGGCTATTTCTGTACTCTTTGGCCTTTGTGAGATAAGGTGGGTTAGACCAAAGCTACGCAAAGTTGGCTGTTCCATGACATGTGGACTTCAACTCTCAGAATTTCTTAGCTAGCATGATTGGCTCAGGAATTCTGGGAGTTGAAGTGCACAAGTCATAGAAGAGCCAACTTTGTCTAACAAGCGTTGGGTTGGACCAGAGGTCCTCAAACATGGCCCCTTGAAGACTTGTGGACTTCAACTCCCAGAATTCACCAGCCAGCTATGCTGGCTGGAGAATTCTGGGAGTTGAAGTCCACAAGTCTTCAAGGGGCCAAGTTTGAGGACCCCTGGGTTAGACCAACATTTGTTAAAAGGCATCCTATTTTGTATAGAGGCAACCATACTTCCTCTGAATCAAGTGGTAATATGCATTGTGAAAACAACGAATTTATAAGTATTATGAAAAGGATTTTTTTTCTTCTAATACTTAGTTTCTCCCTTTTATATGATCTTTTCTATCATCTCCTCTCCCCCCGCCCCCACCCACCCTCCACAAAAACTTTTCTGAACCAATGTATTTGGAGGTCTGTAGAGCTTCTCAGTCATCCTGGTGATGGTTATCTCAAAGGTACTTTTCAAAATGCAACTGGTCTCGGGTTTTTCCTTGAAGACATTTTGCTTCTCGTCAAGAAGCTTCTTCAGTTCTGAACTGAAGAACCTTCTTGAATGAGAAGTGAAACATCTTTAAGGAAAAAAACAAAAACCAAAGCCCAAGTTGCATTTTATATATGATATTTCCAAGCTGAGTTTCAAAATATATAGCAAGCAGCACTGCGATGCCAATTAGGTTAAAGTTCCATTACTATATGGAAGCAGAAAAGTTTAAACAATGAATTAACTATAGTAACAGATTTTATGTAAAGGCTAAACCATACATTTGACCTTGTTTCCCACCAGATGTTGAACGGCAACTATCAGCATTCTTTACCATTGGTTGAATGGGGCTGCCAGATATTAAAGACCAGCAACATCTGGAGACCCCAGACAGTACTGTGCCCAGGCAGTGGTGTTCCTAGACAAGTGAATCATTTGAAAGTATGGAAGGACATTAAAGTTAAATAGCTTTTAACCCTCTATATGAAATTACAATAAAAGTATCAGTAAATATAATATATTCGTTGTAATTAGTGTTAATACAATAATTTGTTAGCTATTTTATTATCATTAATTGTCAGTACATGAATTTGAGTCATGAACAAAATAGTCATTTCTTTGCATATAATGCTTTAAAAGAAACTTATAAAAGTTCTCTTTTAAATTGTAGTGTAATGTAAATCTCAGTCCTTTCCTTTTCCCATTTATTCATTGGTATAATATAACCAAAGGTTTTAGCCATTTTCTTATACGTCTTCTTTTTTTGTCTCAAAACTAAATAAAAACATACGTTTTAGCAATTACATGTTCATCATTGTCGCATAATTCAGTTTCAAATTCTGCTTCATATTCTTCAATTCCAAATGTCCTGTTATCTTCTTTAAATCTTTCTGTCAACTATGCAAATGAGAACCATTGAAAAGTTTCTCAACCAGTTGGTCTTTTGACTTCACCTTATAGTCTCCATGTTCTTGTTTTAACAATTCACAATATAATATATTCCAAAAGATGATTCAACATGTTTTGCTTGATTAATGTATTAGTCAGAGAATAATGCTTTCAAAGATTATTAAAGGAAATTTGGCGTTTTTTCCTCTCAGCATTTTTACTTCTTACAAATAGCAATGTTATGAATAAATTAAAATCTTTATAGTTTGGTATCCTATTTAAAGAATGCCCCCCCCAGACCTCTCTCTGGAAAAGGCCATAGATAATGGCATTCTCTCTTTTCTGCTGTTGATAAGTCACTGGACAGCCTGATAGCTCTCCAGATCAATAGGCACCATTTGACTTGTTGCTAATAATTGTAAATTTTAAAGTAATCCAAGGCGATGAAGATTATAGTATTATAAAAATATGTAGTATTTGTATTAATTTTTAAGTCCCAATGGACATAAATTTGAACTGTTTGCTTTAGTGAAATTAGATTTCCACATAATTGAATTTTCCAGTGCAAAGAAAAAAAATCTAGCGTGAGCCAACAGTTTCTGGGACTTAATTCTTAAGTCCCAGAAACTCTATTTTTATCTGTAGGATTATCAGTCATCCAAGTCGTAGTTGTTTCAAAGGTGCATTTTTTCTTCAAAGGGCAGCTGAACTGTTTTTTTTCCTTGAGGAGGAAATGTTTTGCTTCTCATCCAATAAGCTCCATCCCTGCTATCAGAATTGATTAAGCTTCTTGGAAAAGAAGATTTTTTTTTCTTCTTCCTCCGAAAAACCCCCCAAACAGTTCAGTTCCCTTTTGAAAGGAAAAAAAAATCCTTTGGGACACTTTATTTTGGTTCCCCCAATAAATAATCCAAGTAATAGAATCCTGTAAAAGGCAGGATCGCTTGCTTCTCCCTTTTCTCTAATTTTCCTCTCCCCCACGGTTTTTTTAACTATAATTTAATAATCTTTGCACCATATTGCACAGTAACAGAAACATAGAAGATTGACGGCAGAAAAACACCTCATGGTCCCTCTAGTCTGCCCTTATACTATTTCCTGTATTTTATCTTAGGATGGATATATATTTATCCCAGGCATGTTTAAATTCAGTTACTGTGGATTTACCAACCACGTCTGCTGGAAGTTTGTTCCAAGCATCTACCACTCTTTCAGTAAAATAATATTTTCTCCACTTGCACTGCTACGGAGAGTCCAATCATGGGTTATTCTTCAGCCTTGCTGGAAGGGACTGAGTTAAAAATTAGCATAAATAACTGGTCCACCCCCTTTGTTACCCTTCCTGTGTCAGTCTAAAAAACTCAGTCATAGTGAAGGGACATATGAGTCTCCTATGACTCTTGTAGTCTAGTTGCTAGATGTTAGAATTTTAAATGTTAAAATAATTAATAAATAATGTATTAAATATTTAAAATTATTTGATCTAATGAATTTTTCCTTTCTCTTCTCTCTTTCAGATCTCGAGAGGTGATTTTCTCGGCGGGATGGGCCCCTGCTCTGCGGAGTAAGCCTGCATCATTGTCACCCAGGTCGGAGCCTCTTCCCTGCGAGGGTACTGCTCCTAGGACCGGGAGTCGCCATGGAAGGGGGTCCCCGGCCTGCGTGGCCATACCCCATTGAAGCGACTTGATGCCCAGCGGTTAGAAAGGACGGAAGGAAACCGGCAAGCCGAAATTTGAATTTCCCGCCGAACTCACCGTTCCGAAAGCGACGGAGATCGCGATGAGAAGCCGGCTCTGCAAATGGCAATTTGGCGGGCGCGAAGATGGCGAGCTACATAGGAGGCCGCCATATTGGGTGACTTCCGCCCGCCATTTTAAAGTCGGCAATGACGCCGCTATTTTTCCCCAGAGTGGGAAATCGCCCGGACATCCTGCCACAAGCAGGAAGGGGCAAAGCAAGTCTGGCGGCGGCCATTTTATTGCCAGATTATTGCTGATTCTCCTCACCGCAGTCAAATCCGGTGCCGCAGGGTCAGTAAACGACCTAAATTCCCAAGAATGTCGGATCTCCCTCAACAAGGGACAGCGGACCCTCCTGCCACTAAACCCAAGGAGAAGTCTCACTCCTCAAAGGCAAAATCGAAGAGTTCACAATCCTCTTCTGCACTGAAGGAGGCTGAGAGGCGCATAAAGGCACTTGAGGAGCAACTGGAGGCACAAAGGCAGGCCCCTGGTCCTCAGCCAAATCAAGGTCAGACTATGGGAAATATGGCCAGTACTACCCCCACGAGACTCCCAGAAGGTACCGGTTTAGCCACAGACAATGACTGGTCACCAGATAGATTGGGGGGGGGCTTCCCACATACCAGACCTACCAGGCCCTGAACTCCACAGGCCTTCTTCCTCCTCATGGCACATGGCTTCACAACCACAGCCAACAGCCACGTTTACCCCTACTGCAGCGGGGCTCCGCTCCTCCCCAGAGACCTGGCAACGCTTGCCACCTGCCTTGCAGGATATGATTGCCTCCGCTTACTCCCATGGCATTGTAGCCGGGGCCCAACAATATTCTAATATAGCCCCACCTACACCTTCGCCACGTCCTCCTCCTCCACAGAGGAATATATGGGCAGCTCCAGTCCCCTCCTCTCCTGAGCATGACTCCTTCCAGGAGGACTTTAGAGGCCAAGGCTCAGATCCAGATGATAGCCTGACTGAGGATGAGGGAGCACCACCAGAACCTCCCACCTACGCTGGACTTTTCAGACCCTCCATATTTCGTGTCTTACTTAACAAGGTGAAATTGGTAGTGACACCGGGCACAGAAAAACCTACAGAACCAGCAGCTGCCCCTCAACCCGCCAACAGGGTGCTCTCAGAGCCCCAAAAGGAGGCAGATCTTATCCCTGCTCCACAGCTCTTCTTAGACAATGTTAAGCGACCATGGCAATACCCAGCGGGAGCACTGGGTCCAACGGCCTCGGAGCGTAAATTCTACGCCTTCGAACCAGAGCTGGAGAACCTTCTCGAATTTCCTTCTATAGATGCTCCAATTGCAGCTCTGGTGTCCAATGCGCTTGTTCCATCCGAGCTAGGAGATGGCCTGAAACCAGAGGAGCGCAGGGCAGAGAACCTGAACAAAAAAGCTCACCAGATGACGGCCTGGGCCCTTAAAGCAGCTTCAGCAGCAGCATTTTTTAACAGGGCCTCAGTCCTGTGGCTCCAAGAAATGATTACGAAACTGGGACCAGAGGATGCTCGCTTGAGGCAAGATTTAAACAAATTATTGGCGGCAGCGGAATTCTCAGCGGACGCCACTCTTTCCGCCTCACGCTTTTCCTCAAGGGCCCTAGCAGCAAATCAATCATCGCACCGTCTGCTTTGGCTCCGCATGTGGCAGGCAGACGCCAAGTCCAAATGGCGCCTGGCCTCAGCCCCCTTCGACGGGGCAAAACTGTTTGGAGAGTTTCTTGACAAAGTCCTCATAGAGGATAAAGATAAGAAGAAGGTTCTGCCACGAACCTACAGGAGGCAGGACAGACGCAACACCCCTTACTACAAGCGTCAACCCTTTCGGACCGACGCTTCCTCCACCAATCCCCAGGGAGGAAGGTCGTACACCCAGGGTTCCTACTCACAACCCTCTTTCAGATCAGACAGGGGCAACTTTGGAGATAGGAATAGACAATTCCAACAGTCAAGGAAAGCCTTCAGAGGCTCCAACAGGGGCGGCTTTCGTAGAAACAAATGACTCCACAACTCCCTTTCCAATAGGAGGACGGTTGCAACACTTCACCGCCTCCTGGGAGTCTATCTCCTCAGACACCTGGGCTCTCAGTACAATAGCACAAGGCCTGACCATAGAATTCATTCAAAGGCCCCCGAGCAGGTTTCTACAGTGTCCAGTCACTTTCAACAGTCACAAACGCAACCTCCTCCTCCAAGAAGTTCACCACCTCTTGGAAATCGGCGCCATAGAGAGGGTCCCTACACATCAGGAGGGACAGGGGTACTACTCTATAGTATTCGTAGTACCCAAGGCCTCGGGAGGCTGTCGCCTCATTCTCAACCTCAAACAACTAAACACGTACGTAAAATACCGCAGGTTCAAAATGCACTCCTTGAGGACAATTCTGACAGCAATACGTCATGGAGACTGGCTGACATCAATAGATCTCAAGGAGGCATACCTGCATGTCCCAGTTCATCCCAAATACAGAATACACCTGCGCTTTTGTTTCGAGAACCAACATCTACAATACAGAGCCATGCCATTCGGACTATCGTCCGCCCCTCGGACTTTCACAAAAATCATGGACATTCTCATAGCAGATCTACGAACCCATCCACTACGCCTCATGGCGTATTTGGACGACGTCATCATACTCTCAAGCAGCCCATCGCGGGCTCAACAGGACTTATCAGAAGCCATGCAGACATTGGAGTCTCTCGGCTTCTCAATCAACTACCAAAAAAGCCACCTGACTCCAACCAGGTTCCTATCACACCTGGGCACCAACATAGACACCTTGTCTGGCAAGGTGTTCCTCTCACTCGATCGCCAGAGCAAAATCCGGACCGTGATATCAGAGCTACAACACGCCCGAACAGTACCACTGGCCTTTCTATTCCAGATACTGGGAATGCTCATATCTTGTATAGACATTGTACCCTGGGCCAGGCTCCATGCCAGACCCCTAGAGTGGCTCCTTATTCCCTTCCAAAAGAACCGGACCAGTCATTCTTCAAGACAGATACCAATTCCTCCGGACGTCCGTCACTCCCTGCCATGGTGGAGGTCCCCAGCTCTCCTGCAAGGGTCCTCCTTCCTAGCTCACCAGGAGGTAATCATCACGACGGACGCGAGCCTTTGGGGCTGGGGCGCTCACTCCGAAGTGGGAGTAGCCCAGGGACAATGGAGTCCCGAGGAGCTCAGGTGCCCCAACATCAACTACCTGGAACTCAGGGCGGTGCATCTGACACTCAGGCACTTCGCAAGACAACTGGAGAATCAGCATGTGCTAATCCGCACAGACAATGTGGCAACAAGAGCCCACATCAACCACCAAGGGGGCACAAGATCAGGCCGCCTCATGTCAGAGTCTCAGGCTCTATTCAAATGGGTGGAATGACATCTGTCATCCCTGAGAGCAGAGCACATATCAGGCATCTCAAATATCCAGGCGGACTGGCTCAGCCGGACAGCCATCGACCCGGCGGAATGGAGCCTGGAGACAAAACTATTCAGGGAGATCACCCGCAGATTCGGGACTCCGGAGGTAGACCTTTTCGCTACCCATCTGAACAACCAGTTACCCAGGTTCTTCTCCCGCTTCCCAACACCAGGAGCGGAACGAATCAACGCCCTGACCTGTCCCTGGCCGGAGGGCTTACTCTACGCCTTCCCTCCAGTGTGCTTGATCCCACGAGTGATACACAAATTACTACAAGAACAATCAGAAATACTCCTAGTAGCCCCCCATTGGCCCAGACGACCGTGGTTTGCGGACTTGATAGATCTGTCCATTTCTTCACCTTGGCGAATACCACATCGAAAAGTAGTTCTGATACAGGGAGCAGTGCACCACCAGGATCCACAATGGTGGAATCTTGCCCTGTGGCACTTGAGGGGGAGAGACTAAGGAAGGAACGGGTACCTGAAAAGGTAATCAATACCATCCAGGCGTCTCGCCGCCCATCCACGACCAGGATATACCAGGCGACCTGGAAAGCTTACTGCACCTTCTGCAGAATTCGCAACCAGGACCCACAGTCCCCCTCAGTAATCCAGATTTTGGAATTCTTACAGGCGGGCCTGGACAAGGGGCTGACGCCAAACACACTTCGCAGACAGGTGGCTGCCATTGCCACCATCCTTAAAATGGACTTTTCCCGACCTATTTCACAACATCCATGGATTCGGGATTTCGTTAAAGGAGCAGCGAACATCAGCCCTCCTCCAATACACCGTTTCCCTACATGGGACTTGCCATTAGTGCTACACGCCTTAACAGAACTCCATTTGAACCTCTGCGCGAGATACCACTTTGCCTGCTATCACTCAAGACCGCCTTTCTAACAGCTATCACATCAGCCAGGCGAGTCTCCGAATTGGCTGCCCTCTCAGTCAGACCGGACTTATGCATCTTCCACACAAACAGGGTGGTTTTGCGGTTAGACCCCACTTTCCTCCCTAAAATAAACACAGCGTTCCATAGATCTCAGGACATTATCCTACCTGACTTCTGCACCCATGGATCACATCCACTAGAATTGAGATGGCACAAGCTTGATGTGCGACATGCCATCAAAATTTACATAAGACGCACAAGTACCTTCCGAAAAACGGAATCCCTCTTTGTATCCTACTTTCCAGCTTCCATGGGATCTAAGGTATCGTCAAAGACCATTAGTTGTTGGATCCGTTCCTGTATCTGCACGGCATATAAAGCAGGCGCTACCCCTATACCAAAGGGCATTACAGCACACTCAACAAGGAGTGCGGCCACGTCAGCGGCTTGGGCAACCCAAGCCCCGATTGATGACATCTGCCGGGCAGCAACCTGGGCTGCCCCCACTACATTTATAAAACACTACCGTTTGGACTCTTATGCTTCTACGGAAGCAGCTTTTGGACGCAGAGTGCTGCAAAGAGTATGCCAAGATTCTGCGCCCCTGGTCCAGCCTTCTCCCTCCCTAATTGGTTGACCTTGGGTATATCCCATGATTGGACTCTCCGTAGCAATGCAAGTGGAGAAGAACCGTTGCACTTACCTGAACGGTCTTCTCGCTACACTGCAAGGAGAGTCCAAACCCACCCGGCATTTAGTCCCAGGGTCACAGTTTCCTTGATAAGTGTTGGTCTTTCTTCTGTTCAATTGGTTAATAAAAGTTACTGGTTTACTGTCACTATGACTTCGTTTTATTATAAGACTGACACAGGAAGGGTAACAAAGGGCATGGACCAGTTATTTATGCTAATTTTTAACTCAGTCCCTTCCAGCAAGGCTGAAGAATAACCCATGATTGGACTCTCCTTGCAGTGCAGCGAGAAGACCGTTCAGGTAAGTGCAACGGTTCTTCTCACGTTGCTTCTGATCTTTCCCCCAACTAACCTCAGATTGTGCCCCCTTGTTCTTGTGTTCACTTTCCTATTAAAAACACTTCCCTCCTGAACCTTATTTAACCCTTTAACATATTTAAATGTTTCGATCATGTCTCCCCTTTTTCTTCTGTCTTCCAGACCAGTGTTTCCCAATATTTGGACTTCAACTCCCAGAATTCCCCAGCCAGCGAATGTTGGCTGGGGAATTCTGGGAGTTGAAGTCCAGATATCTTCAAGTTGCCAAGGTTGGGAAACACTGCTCCAGACTATACATATTGAGTTCATTAAGTCTTTCCTGATATGTTTTATGCTTAAGACTTTCCACCATTTTAATAATAAACATAATAAGCATCTAAAGTAACAAAAACTGCCTCCCTTCCCCTACATTTTGATACTTCTCTCTAGTTTTCAAAATGGCTACAGCTTTGATTGGATTTGTTTTTACTGAATTGTATCTTTTTTTTAATAGAAAGCTAAGTGTTAAAAAATGTTAATTAGCTAACATCGGAAGTTGAAAGATGAAAAAGTAATGAATTGATTCCCTTGACGAATAAACACATGTGGCTGCAGAAATGTGTTTTCTCTTGACATCTACAAGAAAAAACTCTTAAGCAACATTTCATGTGTAACCTCAATCAGACATTTTATCCTGTACTTCAGACATAAGAAAAACTCTTTATAAGTGCAAAATAAATTATGCAGTGCTAAAATATGAACAGTTTTATTTAAGGATAATGCAAATCCATGTCTGAATCCTCTAAGAACTATGCAAAATTTGAAGCCTTCTAAACCAGGTGGTGCAGGCAGTTTTCCATTCACCTCCTGACTATCTGTTTTTCAAGATGTTGCTCTCTTACTAGCTCTCACAAATATTAAGTTGTCCTGGCCAATAAAAAACCACTTTATTGTCCTGGGCACTGTCCTGGGCACTTAAATATCTTTTATTATTTTTTACATTTAACTATCCTTCTTTATCTTATTACTTGTTATTCTTTTATTTAAAACTAAAATGTTTGTGAGCATTGGAAATGCTATCATTATCCATTTACTACAGTAGGCATCTCTAATCATAAGAGCCATACCACAGAAAGTCGAAAGTGGATAATGTCAAATATTAAGGGAAGTCCTACTGGTTTGAAAACTCTGTTGTAAAATATCTTAACCATTTTGCCCTTTTCCCACAGTGTGAGAAAATAAAACAGTTCAAGTTAATAGATTTATTTTCAATGTCTTTCAGTGTCTAATTTTCATGTCCCTACTCCTTGGAGATTCACTGAACATACATTAATTAAAACATTTTCTAAGCCAGGTTTAGTTTTAAGGCTTGTGAGAGAACAATGACATTTATTATATAAATACATGTAACACTTTTGCCACTAATCTTTGTCATTTAAACAGAATTAACAGTTTTGTCTCATGCATAACCTTCCTGGAACTTTTTTTTCCTATTTTTTATGTTCACTACATTGTGACTTTATTGAAAATGCTTCTCTTGCATCTGTGATGATACACATTTCCCTCTCTTTGAAATATTCATTAAACATCTATCTGTGTGTGTGTGTGAGAGAGAGAGAGAGAGAGAGAGCAAATAAAGATACTAGCTTGCATATGGAAGAGACCATCTTGAATAATACTTGGCTGAAAAAAATTTCTTCCAATTTCCTGAAACTTTTATTTTTCTGGAGGGAAAAACAGCCTCTGTCTTGCATCTCACTCTCAGATGCATGAGAATTTATTTTAGTGATGTTTAGGAGGTTGGTTTTATCTTTGTGAAGCAGTGGAAGGTACTGCATAGCATCCTGTATCTCTCTTATCATTATGTGGCCCCCTGACTGTCCTACTTGATTTGAGGAATCCTCACGTGGACAGTTTGCCTCGTATTCTCTGAGATGCTTTTGAAACATGGGGATCAGAGAGGCTGCAAACTACAGAAGAGATCACTTAGCATCAAAACAAAACATTCCAACACAATTTCAGAAGCAATTTATTTTCCATTAATTTAGTTAAATTACAAATAGTTCTCGGCTCACAGTTGGGAACAGAATTTTCACTGTTAATCAAGACGTTTATTAAGTGTGTTGCACAGAATTTTACAACATTTTTTGCTACAAGCAAACCACTGTAGCTGTAGTGAAAACCATGCAGTTGTTAAGAGAATCTGGCTCACACATGTCTGTTATCTTTAAATTCTTTTTTTTAAATTGATTTTTTTTAAATTTTACAAAAGACAAAACATAAAGCATAAAATGTGCCATCACCAAAAAGAAAAAGAAAAACTCCCTTCACCAAGGAAGATTCAATTTTGTATCCTTCATTTGCTTCATCTCTGGGTTACATTGTTCATTCTTTATAAAGTGATTGAATTTTATTTCTTACATTTGCATCGCTTACTGATGTTGTTAATATATAATTTTTAACCTCCTCCCACTGCCTCATTGTTGCTGCTAATTTCTCTTCATTATAATTATGTAGTCTAATTTCCATAATTTCATAGTGAATGTGGTCCGCCATGTATCTGCACCAATATTTTATCGTCCATTTATTATCATCTTTCCACCCAAGCACTATTGTTGCCTGGGCACTTTCTATAGCTGCAGTTTTGATTTCTTCATATTCTTTTACCTCACTATTTTTTATCAATACAATGATCTCTCGGTTAGCGCGGGGGTTACGTTCCAAGACCTCCCGCGCTAACCGATTTCCGCGTTATATTGGATGCGGAAGTAAAACCACCATCTGCGCATGTGCGCCATTTTTTTCATGGCCGCACATGCGCAGATGGTGGAGTTTGCGTGTGGGCGGCGGGGAAGACCAAGGGAAGATTCCTTCAGCCGCCCAACAGCTGATCTGCTCCGCAGCGCGGAAGCAGCGAGGAGCCGAAGATGGGGTAAAGGCAAAGGGGAAACCCCATCTTCGGCTCCTCGCTGCTGCCGCGCTGCGGAGCGGATCAGGTGTTGGGCGGCTGAAGGAACCTTCCCTTGGTCTTCCCGCCAGATCACTTGCCGCTTGCCGCTTGCCAGTCCACACACGCCCCCCTGGATGAGCGGCCCCGCATGGCCCCAGCGCCGGACTCCGTTGGCGAAGGGCGAAACCGGAAGGGGCGAGGTGGGGGAGAACGGGAGGCTCAGCATTCCGTCAGTCGCAGCGCTGGCTGTCAACTTTTCTTTTTAGCACTGGGGAGGCAAGTCAGCTCCTGCCCAGTTTTAAAAAGAAAAGTTGACAGCCAGCGATTGTTCCGCTGCTGCCAGCATGGAGCCCACGGGGGATTCGCCTTCCTCCCACCCGCAGCCGAGACTGATCGTGGGCTCCTTCGCAACCTCGGAGAGCTTCCAGGGCATGAAAGCTCACGAAAACCAGGAAGCTCTCCGAGGTTGCGAAGGAGCCCACGATCAGTCGGCTGCGGGTGGGAGGAAGGCGAATCCCCCGTGGGCTCCATGCTGGCGGCAGCGGAACAATCGCTGGCTGTCAACTTTTCTTTTTAAAACTGGGCAGGAGCTGACTTGCCTCCCCAGTGCTAAAAAGAAAAGTTGACAGCCAGCGCTGCGACTGCCGGAATGCTGAGCCTCCCGTTCTCCCCCACCTCGCCCCTTCCGGTTTCGCCCTTCGCCAACGGAGTCCGGTGCTGGGGCCATGCGGGGCCGCTCATCCAGGGGGGCGTGTGTGAATGCCACGGGGCTGGGCTCGGCTCCCCCCTCAGCTCCCCCCCTTACCAGCCCCGCCGCGGAAGGCTCCATTCTGTTCCCTGCTGGCCCGATTGAGCGGCCGGCGGTCTCCATTCAGGGAACAGACGTCCACCCCCTCCTCGGAGTCCCCGGCACCCAGCGTCCCCACGCCGCCTCCACCTCCCGGTAATGCGCCCGACCTCTGCCTCTCTCTTTCTCTCTCATATACCACGCCGGCAACAGGGAGAGAAAGAGAGAGAGAACTAGCATGGACTTATTTTTTATTTTTTAATATTTTATTTTTTTAATTAATATTTTTTGAAAAACCGCGTTGCAGCGTTTCGCGCTAATCGAGAACGTGCAAATCGAGGGACCACTGTAATGCTTCTTCCTTCGTTATTTTCCAATTACCATTCGTAATTTTATTCACTTCCGTTTGTATTTGTTTCCAAAATTTTTGAACTTTATTACATTCCCAAAACATATGCATAACATGTCTGTTATCAATGCTCGAATTTTGATCACATGACTGGGGATTCTGCAGTGGCCATAAACTTGACTTCTAAGTCACTTTTTTCAGTGCCGTTGTAAATTTGGACAGTTATTGAATAAATGATGGAAAATCAAGGACTAGCTGTAGTAAACTTCTAATAAAGGCTTAGCCATAGTAATATCTGGGAAACAGCCATTGTATGGATAGCACCTAATCTTAATCTAAAATAAACAAATACGATTGGAAGTATGATTGCAAATGCATATATATATGTGTTATATTTTTGTAGTTATTTTACTATGCCTGCTTGACTTCTTAGGGGATCTGTGGATACAGGCAGCTTCCAGTCGGATTTTCCTGTTGCACTTATCATGAGCTAAATATGTGTGTATATGAAGCAATAAAAATTTTGCAAAACAAATTTTAGTTATGAAACGTGCAGTATCATATCTAATTCATAGCAACCCATATCATTATTTTATCTTCTTCTATTTTCGTAGAGTCTTAACATTACTTCCTTTATACAAAGTTACACGGTCAGTATTCTCTTCCCCCCCCCATCACAGTCCTATAGCCCACTTGCCTTCCCACCCCCTTATCTCTCTTAAAACAGTGTTCTGTCATTCCAGACCTAATGTTTCACTCCTTATTACCTGCTCTGGAGAGTTTCTCTTATATACTCTCCAGACTGATGATGACAGCAACAATAATGGTAGCACATATACTTTTATCTGCCAAGTTTCAGATATTTACAGCACATTTGTGATATATTTATTTCAGCAGATGAAATTAGCTGCAAAGTTTTTAAGATGGATTCATCCACTGGCAATCCATACAATACTCATTTCTTTCATATTTCTCTTTTCTTCATAAATTATCACCCACTTGTTCCTTTGTTTGCTTAATTCTTTTGCTGTGTTTTTTTTAAATATTGAGGCCACCATTCATTTCTTTTCTCCTTTAGTTACTGAGAAAGGAATGCATAGAGGGAAAAAACAAATGTTTTATTTCCTAGAGCATGTGTATTTTATCTTCCTGCCTGTGCAGATGTTCCTTCTGCTGATGCTCACTTTAACTTTATTGTTTATTTAAGGTATCCTTGCTTTATATCACATCAGATCTCATGGGGCTTGCTGTCATAGTCAGGTTCAAACTTTACAGTTTTAATATGCAATTTTGTACCATATTTATATTGATACTTATAAGAAAATTCCCCCTACTTTACTAATCTACTTAGAACATAAGAACATAAGAAGAGCCATGCTGAATCAGGCCAAATCCCATCGAGTCCAGCATTCTGTGTCGCACAGTGGCCCACCAATTGTCCATGGGGATCTTGAGCAGAAAGAGAAGGCAAGACCCTCCCTTTCCCCTGACCCCCAACAAATGGTACTCATCTTGCCTGCCTCAATAACCACCAATACACTTGGCATCCATGAATCTGTCTAATCCTGCCTTGAAGCTATCAAGGCTGACAGCTGTCACGACCTCTTCTGGAAGTGAATTCCATAAACCAACGACCCTCTGGGTGAAGAAATATTTCCCTTGATTTGTCCTCACTTTCTTACCTATGAGCTTTAGGGAGTGCCCCCTTGTCTTAGTATTGTGTGATAGAGAAAAAAAAACTCTCTATCCACTTTTTTTATCCCATGCATGATTTTATACACTTCAATCAAGTCACCCCTTAAACACCGTCTTTCAAGGCTGAAGAGACCAAGGTGTTGCAACCTGGTATAAGGGAGGTGCTCCATTTCCTTTATCATTCTTGTTGCCCTTTTTTGCACCTTTTCCAGTTCTATTATATCCTTCTTGAGGTGCTTTTTTCTTACTTTTTGTGGGGGAGGAAAAGGTGAGTGATAGATGACAATAACATGAAAGAAAATGCATAGAAGTGGAAAACACTAGCATCTGGACTTCCTATAAAATATCATGAATGGATGACAGGACAAAAAGCTTTTTGGAAAACTCCTTGTATCTCATCATGGAACTGTAAGCCCATCAAAGTAGTCCAGGCAAGAAACCAGAACCATTAGTGCTAAGTCTACTACCTTAATATTGCCCTGACTTTGACTCTTTCTCTTCTCCCAATTACAGGAACATTCTTTCTCCTAACAGCTACATTACATTGATCAAACTAATGACAACCCTTGGTGATCAGTCACATTCATCTTTCTCAAGACGAATCTGACCCCAGCTTGGTTTTTTTAATTCTTACAATGGTGCATACATTGTTGTTGCAATCAAGGCAACCCAGCTTTCTGCTTTTTTTCTCTTTCCTTTAATCTTTCCCAGCATTACAGAGTTTTCAGATACTATTCAATCTAGCCAATACCTATCATGTAGAATTTCAGGGCTTATCAATGCAGTATAGAATTCTTTCACAGCACAATGGCATAATATTGTATGAATAACTGAACTGTGTCTGATGAGGAAATAAACATTGCCAGGGTATATTCCCACTCCCTCGTGATTTAAATGTTGGCATAGCAATCCAAGACAAAGCAAAATATATTTGAAGATAAATATGAAAAATTTATAAAAAATATCCAAATTACATAAACTTTAGGAATTGCATTAGGATTGAGTATTTCTTCAGAGCATAGCTTTTAAAACAATAGTAAAAAAGGAAATAATAAGCGTAACTATTTCTGCAACTAGGTATTTGCATTTATTGTCTCTTTGTGAAAAGAATTATATATAATGGAATAATATTTACATGGACTATTGATTTTTCTATTCTAATTTTAAAAGCTTATTAAAATTTCTGTTCACATGGACTACTCACATTTCCATATTAACGTTAAAAGTTTATATATTGTCTTTGTTTAGACTGTTCTTTGTACAAAGTGTGAGTAAATTTAAATATTATGGTAGAATATAATAGAAAATGAGTCATGTGGTAGCCTAGATGTGCAGCCTCACAGTCAAGTGGCTGTGAGTTTGATTCTAGGTAGCAGCAGATATTTCTCCTCCTGGGCACAAAGAGAACATATCTGCTGTGAGCTCCATGAAGGTGTCAGGAAGGGCATCCGGCCAGTAAAAGCTCAGCTCCATTCAATCACCTTGATTTCATCCTGATGCAAGGGATTACAGGGTCATTAAAAGAAAAAAATGACAATATAGTAGAAAATGATTTTGCATAATACCGGCAGATGAACCATGTTTACTAAAATCATTTAGAATATAGTGGAATATACTTTTAAGTAAGCATCTGTATGATTGCACATGTATAAAAACCCAAATGTAACTTTTTTCACATTAGATTCTCATGATGCAGTTCTGAGATTCAATTCTGCTCCAACAAAAGGTTATGAAAAAGATGTTGGAAATAAAACTACAATGCGCATCATTAATTCCCAGGTAAATCTGTTGAAGATCCATAAATTTATTTTTCTTTCCCCCTAGGCCTTTACAATTTTATGCATGGTATGTTTGTATGTATAGGTTTTATAATAAGGGGTTTTTAGTTGTTTTAGTATTGGATTGTTACATGCTGTTTTTATTATTGTTGTTAGCCGCCCCGAGTCTGCGGAGAGGGGTGGCATACAAATCCAATAAATAAATACATAAATACATAAATAAATACTTAAATAAATACATAAATAAATAAATGTTATTTTGTAGGAGATTTTGACCTTTTTAAAGCAATATGAAACTTAATAAATACATTTCTAAAAGTTTGCATGTATCTATCTATCACTATCCACCTACTCTACAGAATTTCTTTAACCACTCAACAACATAATTTTAAAATGTATAATCTTAGATTCTACTGTTCAAATAAACTCATATTTTATTTATTAATAGAATAGAAAAGAAAATAGAATAGAATTCTTTATTCTTTATTGGCCAGGTGATTGGACATAATAAAAATGGATTGCTGCTCTTAGATAGTTGATAATCATCAACCAGCATATCTATTAGTTTCAGTGTAAAATTCTGTTACTGTAGGGTTGTAAGTAATAAACCTCTGGTGTCATAATACACTATGTAGGGGGGAAATAATTTTATATCCTAGGGATCACATAAAAAGACTGAAGAGGAAAATAAACAGGAAAGTCAGACTCAGTGGATTTATTAATTCATCTCTCCCATTATCTTTATTATTTCATTATTTATAAATTGTATTTTAAGTAGACAGCTTCATTTATTCTGCATTTTAAATGTAAAAAATTATGCTGCCTAGGCAAATAATCAGGGGAGATCTTTTGGATTGTAGAATTTTCCAGATATGGAATTCTTATCTTTAAAAATGCATGCAAATATGGTTTGGAGAAAGATATTTTGAATTGGTTAGATATTTTGTGCAGAAGTAAATATGAATTTTTGAAATTTTAAAATGCCATAGGATATGAAAATTGGGTGTAATGGATATAGATATTAGTACATACTGTACTGGCATTAAATATTCAGACTTTTACACCATTAGAACTCACTGGAACTAGATAAACTAGAGATGACATAAACCACAAAGTTGAAGAGAATGGAAGGAAGATAAGAGCTGTAAATGATTAGAGATTCATGTAACAGAATGAATACTCCTTTTTGCAAACATGCAGCACCCTCTTGTGGCAGATACATTATTCACTTCAAAACAAACTTCTATTTGTAAGCATTTTGAAATTTATATTTCTTAACTATGACTCGCAGCTAATAATTTCCCTACTTCTCAGGCTATCAATTATTTCTTAAATACGTGTTGGAAAATATTTCATGCGGTATCCCTGTATATGCTGAAAAATGACACATACAGATTATTCTCACTTACCATAATGGGGATTGGCAACATCACTAAATTCTGCTTTCACTAAGGAAACATCACATGACCAGGCTGCACTTACATCATCCGTTTTGCTTCCATAGCTGAGCAAATCACCACAGTCATTAAAGAAGCATCAATGACTGCCACTTCTTTTTAATTCTGCTTGTCAAAAGCAGGTTGTGAAGCACACATATACCAATCATGTGACTGCAGGATGCTGCAACAGTTGTAAATGCATCTCCAGCTATTGTGATTTACCAATAGCTAGCATTATTTTAACAGTGACAATTACTGATTGAAACCTAAAGAGAATTTTTTTTTTAATGGTTTATCCTATGTAGGCAGAAGTGTGCTCTTTGGCAGACCTATTCTCTCTTACTACTTTCTTCCTTGAAAGTGATAAGAGGACATTTAACCTTCTTCTCTACATACAGAATGTGTAATAGAACTTACATTTTCTTTTCCAAAGTGGGGAGGGGGCATTTAAACCTGATGATATGAGGATTGGGGGGAATGATTTAAAGTTAATTTGTAAGTTAAACCGCCAGATGGAAAGAAAATAGAAGGGAAATAAAATTTGGAATATTTTTAGTAGATATGTGTTTCTTTGCATTTAACAGATTCTTACTAATCCTAATTATCATTTCATCGGTAACTCCTTGTATAAAGATGTTATTTTAGTGGCTTGGGATCCTGCTCCTTACTCTTCAAATTTGGATAAGGTAAGGCATAAGTTATTGTGTTGATACCACTGTGTACTTTATTCAAAAGAAACCAGCTTCACAGTGTTCCTCGGGGCTTTTGCCAAAATTGAATTTATGATAGGAATTGTTAAACAATTTATAGGGTCTAAATTTGAATGTTTAAAATATTAAAAACAATGTTGTTTTCCATTTTTCATTGAAATGTATTCACAGAGCAGAAAAGGACTAATCTGTCAGGACATAGTTGGACTTTAGCCCTTTTTAAAGATCTAGCTTTGGGGAGTTACAATTTTTTTAAATGTTTTCTGATTCATACATGGAACTTCTATGAACATTTTCTATTTATCCAACTATTATTTTTCAAGACAAGCAAAGTTTTAGAAAAGAATAGTAAGCAAAAAAAGAAAGGATGAAATAGATAGCAAAAAAGGCATGAGAATGAATCACCACTATTCATTATTTTATCGAATTTGTTTCCACCCTGCTTCATACTTTGCCTTGTGTTTCTTTAAAACTTTCCCCTTTTTAGGATATAAATTCAGCCATAACTTTGTTGAACTTTTGTTTCCTTTCAATTCATGTCTTTTTTTCCTTCATGTACCTCTTTTGCAGCTCAGCTTCATTCATTTTATTTGCCCAAACATTCCCGTCATAGTTTTTCTGTACTAATCACCAACTCTTGTATTTGGTCTACATTCATTCAGTGACTGTTCAAAGTCATGATGATGCTGAATGAGTGATACTGACATTCTAACCACTGTAGTACACCCATTTAGTACACCCATGATGATGTGACTGGGTTCGGGTACTTGGCAACTGGCTCTGAACGTTGGTTCCAAACATTGCTGAGTTTTTCAGACACATGCCACAAGCAAAGTCAATGGGGAAGCTGGCAGGGAAGATCATAAGTAGCTCCTGCCTGTGGGTAAAATGCTCCCGGTTCGATCATGCCTGTGGTTCGTCGGAGAGCCAGTCGCCAAGGAAGCATGAGTCTCCACCATTTGGGTTCTTTTACCCTCTGCACATGCACAGAAGGTAAAAGAACTCAAATAGCGATGACTGAGTGGGTGGGCAGAGCCTCGCTGTCCCTTTGTGAGCAGCTCTCCGGCAATATTTGACTTCTTTGTATTTTTGACTTCTTTTTAACTGTTTTTTTTAATTTTATATTGTTGTAAGACTCCCTGAGTCCATAGGGATTGGACAGCATAGAAGTCGAATAAATAAATAAACAAACAAACAAGCCTATAGGCAAAAGCGAACCAGGATATTTCACTCCTGCTCCTGCCCCTTTTTCTTTGGCAGAGCAATCACATGAAGACCTGGCAGGATTGGCGACTGCACGGATTGATAAGCAATATCATCATTTATTTATTTATTTATTATTTAGATTTGTATGCCGCCCCTCTCCGCAGACTCGCAGTCATGTGACATCATGCTTTATGACTCCATCATTTAACCATGGAAATTTTAGTCTCACCATTTTAAACAAGGACTACCTGAAAATCCTGCACTTGGCGTTGCTGTTTGCTAGAGCTGTAAATACATAAAGTAATTCATTATGTGCATTGAAAGTGAACACAAGAACAAGGGGACACAATCTGAAGTTAGTTGGGGGGAAGATCAAAAGCAACATGAGAAAATATTATTTTACTGAAAGAGTAGTAGATCCTTGGAACAAACTTCCAGCAGATGTGGTTGGTATTTCCACAGTAACTGAATTTAAACATGCCTGAATTTAAACATGCCTAAACCATATTTTATTTATTTATTTAATTGGATTTGTATGCCGCCCCTCTCCGAGGACTCAGGACGGCTCACAGCATATATAAAAACAGAACAATAATGTAATCCAATTAATACTACAATTTAAAAACAATTAAAAGGAAAAAAAAATAACCAAACAATTAACTTATTAAATATATCCATCCTAAGATAAAATACAGGAAATAGTATAAGGGCAGACTAGATGGACAATGAGGTCTTTTTCTGCCGTCAATCTTGTATGTTTCTATTGCTGAAAACCCAGTTCCTGCACATGCGCAGAAGCAAAAACAAGATGGCGGTATTTATAGCAGCACCAAGGGAGCTGGTTCAAGGCCGTGGCAAGCCTGGGTCTCTGTCTACTGGTTCCATAGAACTGGGAAGAACTCACCGCTGAAGTAGATTCTGGGGGGGATTATCAGACATAATAGTTGTTAAATGATTGGTCATTAATTGAGGACTATCTGCAGTCAATAAGTGATTAAAATAGTAATAAGTATTTAAGTAAAAGATGTAGCATTCTGCTGCTCCTGTGCTATACCAGGGTGCCTTCATATTTGATTACAATGTGATATGTCGATAATTTTTGGTGTATGCTAAACACTCTTTTTATTTTCCCTGCTAGTGGTATAAGAATCCAGACTACAACTTGTTTACTCCATACGTACAACATCGCAGTAAGAATCCAAACCAGCCATTCTACATTCTTCATCCAAAATTTATTTGGCAGCTCTGGGATATTATTCAGGAGAACACTAAAGAGAAAATACAGCCCAACCCTCCTTCGTCAGGTTTCATTGGTAGGTATGTCCCATGGTAGATTTTCTCATGAGTTCTCATAGTTATTTATATCTGTTGAAATCTTGAATATCAAAATGGTAAAAAAAAAATTACAGAAACTCATGGAAAACATGTTGTTCCGTAGTCATATCAATTGCTCTTTACTTCCTAATTTTTCAATTGTTCTTATTTCCTAATTTTTTCAGGACACCTGGAATTTCTGGGGAAAAAATCATTTATTATTGAGGCCTATGGTGGACAAGAAGCTTTTATTTCGTTTCTTACAAAGATAGAATACAGTGATACCTCATCTTACAAACGCCTCATCATACAAACTTTTCGAGATACAAACCCGGGGTTTAAGATTTTTTTGACTCTTCTTACAAACTATTTTCACCTTACAAACCCACCGCCGCCACTGGAATGCCCCGCCTCCAGACTCCCATTGCCAGCGAAGCACCCGTTTTTGCGCTGCTGGGATTCCCCTGAGGTTCCCCTCCATGGGAAACCCCACCTCCGGACTTCCGTTGCCAGTGAAGCGCTTGTTTTTGCAATGCTGGGATTCCCCTGCTGGGATTCCCCTGCAGCATCGCAAAAACACAGAAGTCCGGAGGTGGGGTTTTCTATGGAGGAGAACCTCAGGGTAATCCCAGCACCGGAAAAATGGGCGCTTTGGCTGGCAAAAGGGGTGAATTTTGGGCTTGCACGCATTAATTGCTTTTCCATTGATTCCTATGGGAAACATTGTTTTGTCTTACAAACTTTTCACCTTAAGAACCTCATCCCAGAACCAATTAAGTTTGTAAGACAAGGTATCACTGTATAACATTAATGACTAATGACTAAAGTCATAAATCATATTACCAGATCACAGTTCAACTCTAGATATGAAAGTATTTCAAGCTATGACTTGCTGACATTTGGGAATTAATTGAATATTTTAGCTTAAGTCACTGAAATTATAAATAAATTTGCATAAAGATGTTTCAGTGATATTTGCATAATCACCAAAGAATTTATGAAACAATGTCACAATTCAGGGCATGCAGATAGTGTCTGCTTTCTAATTTAACAAGGTCATCCAGCTGATTTTATGCCGAAGGCAGGACTTGAACTGGGAGTTGAACCTCCCTGTTTCTAGCTAGGTGCCTTAACCACAGCATCAGACTGGCTCTCTTGCCATTAGTTGGGTAATCTTTTTATGTAGTCTTATTTTCTCACTGTATTCTGTAACTTACTAGAGCATACAGATCACTAATACTGTCATTAGCATAGCGTACATAGGTTATTGTTTCTTCCTCTAATTTTAAACTCACAATAATCTTTGAATCCTTCTTTCTTCAATATATATTCAGCACATAGGTTGGTTAAATAAGGAAAGAGTTTATCACTTCATTCCAGTCTTTTGCCAATGTTTATTTATTTATTTAATTTATTTATTTATTTTGTCCAATACATAATACACATTGAAGAGAAAGATATGTAATAATATAAGTAAAGAAAAGAATAGAAGAAAAGATATAAAAGTATAGGTGAACATATTTGAAAGGAAGAAAAGATAAATGAGATAAGGAGAGACAATTGGACAAGGGACGGAAGGCACACTGGTGCACTTATGCATGCCCCTTACTGACCTCTAAGGAACCTGGAGAGGTCAATTGTGGATAGCCTAAGGGAAAAATGTTGGGGGTTAGGGATTGACACTACTGAGTCAGGTAATGAGTTCCATGCTTCGACAACTCGGTTGCTGAAGTCATATTTTTTACAGTCAAGTTTGGAGCGGTTAATATTAAGTTTGAATCTGTTGCGTGCTCTTGTGTTGTTGCGATTGAAGCTGAAATAGTCATTGACAGGTAGAACGTTGCAGCATATGATCTTGTGGGCAATACTTAAATCATGTTTTAGGCGACGTAGTTCTAAGCTTTCTAGACCTAGGATTGATAGTCTGCTTTCGTAGGGTAATCTGTTTCGAGTGGAGGAGTGAAGTTTCAAGTTTCAAGTTTTATTGGATTTATATGCCGCCCCTCTCCGAAAACTCGGGGCGGCTAACAACAATCATAAACAATGTACAATAAGGGCTGTTCTGGTGAAGTATCTTTGGACATTTTCAAGGGTGTGAAGCCATTCGGTGTGTGGTAGTTCAGTAGTTAGAATGCAGCATTTCAGGCTAATTCTGCTGACTGCCAGGTGCTCGCTCCTACTGACTCAAGGTTGACTCAGCCTTCCATCCTTCCGAGGTCAGTAAACAAGGAGCCAGATTGTTAGTGGCAATATGCTGACTGTAAACCATTTCCCATATAAAGACGCCTAGCAGGAAGAGAACAGAAGCTGGTGGCAGCCAGAAAAAACATCTGAACTTTCCATCATAAGTGCTGATGCAAAAATGAAGATCCCACACCCAAAATTGTGTGCAAACAACTCCCGTATGTCTTGTTTTATATAATGTAACTCTTCAATTGTCATTTATTTGACAATAGTTTCTGAAGTAACAGCATTCATAACTTGGAAGGGGAAGCAAAGTATATTTTATAATGTTATGTAGAAAACACATTCAGAATGTGTAATTTCTCTTTATTATTAAATAATAAATATAGCCGCTTATATCACAATATTGACAATTTCTATTTTTAAAGTTATCTGTTAGTTATCTAGAGACTGTATATGTTTATAAAAGCTTACCTTTTTATGATAAAGTGTTTAGAGCGATTGTAAAATGGCATATTTAAGTTTAAAAGGAAAATAACCTTATGGCTTTACTGTATGTACATATTAGAACACTGTCTTTTGCTAAGTCTATAGAACAGGAAGAACAGTAACAATATACTTTTTTTCCAACAAAGGAATAAATTATTTTTAATTAAATTGAACAGTTGAACATATTGCACTGAGCAATGAGCATTAATGGCATTGGACCAGAATATCTCCGGGACTGCATTCTGCCACACAAATCCCAGTGACCAATTAGGACCCACAGAGTTGGCCTTCTCCGGGTCCCGTCGACTAAACAATGTCGTCTGGCGGGTCCCAGGGGAAGAGCCTTCTCTGTGGCGGCCCCGACTCTCTGGAACTATCTCCCCCCGGAGATTAGAACTGCCCCCACCCTCCTTGCCTTCTTTAAACTCCTTAAAACTCACCTCTGCCGTCAGGCATGGGGGAATTGAGGCATTCCCCCTTCCCCTTGGCCTATACAATTTATGTAAGGTATGTCTGTGTGTATAATAATGGGTTTTTTTAATTTTTTAAAATTTATTAGATTTGTTGTGAATTGTTTTATTATATGTTGTGAGCCGCCCCGAGTCTACGGAGAGGGGCGGCATACAGATCTAATAAATAAATTAATTAATTAATTAAAATATTTGCAGATATGGTATTGTAGACATTAAAGTATTAGAAATTATATTGTACTTTCTCTTTTAAAAAAGGGAGAGTTTAGATAGCTCAGGTCCAAGAAAATGGTTACCGGTAGTTCTTATAATAATTATGCCACACTCCATACATATTTTCTGAGAGAGAAAGATAATCTGCCTGAAAATATTCAATTGCCTCACATACATAATAAAGGAATCACATGACATAATTTGAAAGGCTATCCTAGCCCAAACCAGGGTCACCTGCATGCTTAACAATGGATACATTTAACAACTTCCAGAGATGGGAGTCTACTGATTTCTCTTGCTATGTTGCATATTGAATCAGTATAGGAACAAGATGAAAAACGTTTCAGTAATCACCTCGGTCCATATCAGCAGAGCCATGAAAAACAGCTCTCTTCCTTTTCTCATCTAGAAGAGACACTTTGTGATGACTAAGAAGGTCAGAGGCCCAGGACTATTATTGTGCTAACAGTGAGAAAGAAGAGACTCCTTATTATACTTTGGGCTTCTGGGAATGAACCTTCAGTGCATAAAGACCTCCTTGTGAAATTTTTCCTCTCTTTTTTTTAACATCCAGTAAATAGGAGAGCCTTGATTTCTCTTCCAGCAATGCAAGGCTGATAGCATTTGCATAAGTACATACATGAGCGTGCACTCCTCCATAAATTTATCTTACGTCTATGATAATACTGTATGCAGTAAAAAGCAGAAAATAACTTTGAAACTCTAATTACAAAGCTGGGCAAAAAATTGAAATCCAGAAAGGGGCTTCTTAAACCAGCTTCATTTCCAGCTAGTTTGCACATGGGATTCAAGCCTCTTAAATCTGTAGTGTAGTGTAAACAAAGGAATTGCCTTTCTACAGCCTTCAGACATTTTCAGACTATCATGTTGCTCCCTGAATCCCACACGAGGGCATCTTAGTCAATCTACAGCCTTGGCAACAAAATCTGATCTTTAAATATCCCCATCATAAAGTAGTAGATAGGCTAATTAAAGCAAGATTCAGATAACCCTCAGAGATTCTCTAGCCAACTTTCTTATCTAAGCAGGACTTTGGAAATGTTTAATCTGTCACAGCCTTCACCATTCACCCTCATAAGCATTATGTTACTGGAACAAAAGGAGGAACCAAGAAAGCCTTGGAAGTCAATCCATTCATCTAGAATTACATACCAAGAAGCAAAAAGAACTGATTCCTCTGAGTGTGGAACCTGTAATCCCAGGTTGTTGTTTTTTTAAAATCAACATTATAACCAAGCTTATCTGTGTAAGAGAACCAAGAATTTGGAAGGCACACAAGTATAATTTTCCAAACAGAAATTCTCAGAAAAATCTTTATTGAATCACTATTGCCTACATTCTGAATGAATGAATGATCTGGGCTTCCTTAGGCAATTGGTTAGCCAAGAAGAGATTACTGGACTAGATTGACCACAGGTCCAATCAGAAGGACACTTCCAAAGCTCTAAGCCAGTGATGGTGAACCTATGGCACGGGTGCCACAGGTGGCTTACGAAGCCATATCTGCTGGTACATGAGCCATTGCTCTAGGTCAGCTCCAACCTACATGTGTATGCTGGTCAGCTGATTTTTAGCTCGCACAGAAGCTCTGGGAGGGCATTTTTGGCTTCCAGAGAGCCTCCACGGGTGGGGGAGGGCGTTTTTATCCTCCCCCGGCTCCAAGGAAGCCTTTGGAGCCTGGGGAGGGTGAGACACAAGCCTACTGGGTCCAACAGAACTTGGGAAACAGGCCATTTCCAGCCTCCAGAGGACCTCCGGGGGGGCGGAGGAAGCTGTTTTTCCCCTACCTAGGCATTGAATTGAATTATGGATGTGGGCACTCGCAGATGTGCAATAGCATGTGCGCACGCTCTTTCGGCACCCAAGGAAAAAAAGGTTCTCCATCACTGCTCTAAGCTGTCAGAAAGTGGATATGCCCAGTAGCTAAGCTGCTACAAAAAAAGGAGCAGCTGTTAACTAGTTGCATTCACTGTCAACAAATGTTATTCCTGAAATATATTTGTCAGTATTCAATTAGGGAGGACAATGTGTGTATAAGTTGTTTTTATACACTTTTAATATCTTATTTAGCTTTGCTTTATTCTTGCTTTTCTTTCTTTCTTGGAGTTTGTATTTTAATTTTGTGACTAAAAATAAAAAATATTGAAAGAAAAAGGAGCAGTTTTAAAAAGTTGCACTCACTGTAAGCAAATATTGCTGCTTTCCTAACTACAATTCAGATAGTGTTTTCCGTGTACTAATATCCAACTGAATTACAAACAGAAAGGCTCAACTTTATTTTTCTATATTTTTGTTTTTGTCATCGTTTAAATTCAAAGTATAATTGTTTAGATACAAGTTGTCCTCAACTTACAACAGTGCCCATTTCAGTCTTAAATTGTGATGAGTGTAAAGAGGGTTACCATGTGACCAACATAGTTTTACAACCTTTTTTGCAGTTGTTAAGCAAACTGATTGTTGAATATAGGCTGGTTTTCTGCAAAAATGTTATAAAACACAGTCACATGGCGGGGACACTGCAAATGGCCATAAATGATGGCCAAATGCCAAGCATTCAAAATGTGATCATGTGACTGGGGGGTCGGACAGCCATTGTAACTTTGGGATTGAGTCATATGTTGCCCTGGGAAAGTCCATCTTAACTTTGAAAGCTAAGTGGGACAATTTGGGATAGATAAGGAGCAATGGTAAACTTTATACAAGTTGATTACCATAACAGTTTGTTCACAGAAAATTTTGAAATTTTAATCTTGCTGTTTTATTAACTTTTTTACTTGTTAATTACTTTGTCATTAATAGAGTAGATAGATGGCTGGTTAATAATCTGCAAATAGAATTAGTAGTTTAAAATTTGGGGGTCTTTAATATTGTCATAATATATTTATCAGTATTCAGCTGTGAGGATAATAGGTACAGATGAGTTTTTTATTTGTTCGTTTAGTGGTTTTGAAAAAAAATCTTGATTTTTTTTATTTTAACTTTTTTAATAAAATTAAAAATAGAAAATGATCTTTGAAAACTTGAGTTGTAAGTGTGAACTTCTTTATTCGGGTGATTCTATAGGTGTTTGAAGGAAATGCCTGTACAAATCCAATGCCTGCAATAGGAGCACAATGTCTTTATCCAAAGTTCAATGTTTCACTGGATCCCATTTATCTTAAAGTCAGATAGCAATATCAATAGCATTTAGACTTATATACCGCTTCACAGAGCTTTACATCCCTCTCTAAGCAGTTTACAGAGAGTAAGCATATTGCCCCCAACAATCTGGGTCATTGTTCCCTGTAGGCTGCGCGCGTAAGTACGCGCGCACCCCAAAATACCCCCCGTGCACCCTTTTCCATG
This sequence comes from Erythrolamprus reginae, assembly GCF_031021105.1. Lineage (NCBI taxonomy): Eukaryota > Metazoa > Chordata > Lepidosauria > Squamata > Dipsadidae > Erythrolamprus > Erythrolamprus reginae. The sequence goes on along the minus strand of NC_091953.1, from coordinate 101,556,357 downwards.
GGCGTGCAGTCCCCATCCCCCTGCCAGCCCACGGGGGGGCGGGGGCAGGGAGGCACCGGCAATAGAAGGTGCTGCCCCCGCCCACCCAATCCCCCCCTCTCCTCCTCTTCCGCCGAAAGAAAAGCGCGGAAGCTGCCTGCTTGAGCCTCACATTGCTCCACCCCGCTTCGCCCTGCCTGTCATCCTCCGTTGTGTTTTCAGGGGGAGCGGCGGGAAAGCCCTGTGCCGGCCAGGAAAGCCGGCTTTGCTTTCCGTGAAAGCAGTGCGCCTTTTAAACACGCTGCTTTCCTGCACCTCTTTCCTGGGGGGGGGGCAGTTTGGATTTGTTTTATTATTAATTTCTTTTAATAAAAAAGAAGGGATTTATTATATTTGTTTGTTTGTTTGTTTGTTTGTTTATTTGAACTTCTATGCCGCCCAGTCCCAAGGGGACTGCCGCTCAGACACTATACTTTTCCACCCACCCCGAAAAAAAATTAGAGGGAACATTGATCTGGGTCCTCATTTTACTGACCTTGGAAAGATGGAAGGCTTAGTCAACCTTGAGCCTACTGAGATTCAATCTGCCAAACTGTTGGCAGCTGGTGATCAGCAGAAGTAGCTTGCAGTATTGCACTCTAACCACTGCGCCAGTGAGGTTCTTATAAGATGAGAAAAATGGAATGTCTGGTTAATTAAAAACAATGCATAGATTTGCTACTATTTTAATAAATCAAAAGATTATGCTTATCTTGCATATTCTACTTTTTATTCTAATACATAGTTATATTATTTTCCTGTTTATGCTGTACTTCATGCTCTCAAATGTAGCATCATCCAGATGTGTTGGTGACTCTGGTTTCTGGTAGTTACTATCATAACCAGGTTGAAGCATGATTTTGTCCTGGTAACCAAACATGCATATTAACAACAAGGTACAACAAAATGTTTTTTAACCTGAATTTTGTTAAAGACAATTCCATTCCTGGTAACCAAACATGCATATTAACAACAAGGTACAACAAAATGTTTTTTAACCTGAATTTTGTTAAAGACAATTCCATTTAGAAATGTTTGATTCAACATATGTATCTGCAGCCATGAAAAGGAATCCTCACTCTGAGTATTGCATTGGCAGTTCTGTGTTAGCAAAAACTTCAGAAGAGAAGGATTTAGGGGTAGTGATTTCTGACAGTCTCAAAATGGGTGAGCAATGTGGTCGGGCAGTAGGAAAAGCAAGTAGGATGCTTGGCTGCATAGCTAGAGGTGTAACAAGCAGGAAGAGGGAGATTGTGATCCCCTTATATAGAGCGCTGGTGAGACCACATTTGGAATACTGTGTTCAGTTCTGGAGACCTCACCTACAAAAAGATATTGACAAAATTGAACGGGTCCAAAGACGGGCTGCAAGAATGGTGGAAGGTCTTAAGCATAAAACGTATCAGGAAAGACTTCATGAACTCAATCTGTATAGTCTGGAGGACAGAAGGAAAAGGGGGGGGACATGATCGAAACATTTAAATGTGTTAAAGGGTTAAATAAGGTTCAGGAGGGAAGTGTTTTTAATAGGAAAGTGAACACAAGAACAAGGGGACACAATCTGAAGTTAGTTGGGGGAAAGATCAAAAGCAACGTGAGAAAATATTATTTCACTGAAAGAGTAGTAGATCCTTGGAACAAACTTCCAGCAGACGTGGTTGGTAAATCCACAGTAATTGAATTTAAACATGCCTGGGATAAACGTATATCCATTGTAAGATAAAATACAGGAAATAGTATAAGGGCAGACTAGATGGACCATGAGGTCTTTTTCTGCCCTCAGTCTTCTATGTTTCTATGTTTCTAAAAGAAAAATGGAGTTGACATTGTAAGTTGACATATTACAGTCTGTGGCGAAACTTATGTTGATGTATGTGCTTTATTTTTAGGGATTTTCATCATGATGTCCATGTGCAATGAAGTCCATGTGTACGAATATATTCCATCTATCCGACAAACTGATCTCTGCCACTACCATGAACATTACCATGATGCAGCTTGTACCTTGGGGGCTTATCACCCTCTGCTTTATGAGAAACTGCTGGTGCAGAGGATGAACACAGGAGTCAAGGAGGATTTGTATGGGAAAGGGAAAGTGATTTTGCCAGGTTTTCGGTCAGCAAGATGCCGGCGACGATTCTGGTTCCCATAAGAATGATACCTTTCATAAACAATGTGCAATAAGGTGCTATAGTCATACTGATAAATAGCAGAAATACTTGAAAAATGGATCCTAGACTAATCAGTCTTAAGTCTACAGTGTGTAGTTAAGTAGCAGGCATGACGGAAATTCTTGTTTCTAGGGCCTCTTATTTTTTCTTTGCAAGGTTTTTTTTTTTAAAAGATGCAGCTTTTTTGAGAAATGCAAAATATAGTGAAAATAAACTTGAGTATTTATATGTGGTCTGCCGGAAAACATCAAACGTTTCTACTTACGTGTGTCAGATTAAAGCCTTTTAGAGAAAGCTTTTATTAGTTTAGTGTAATCCAATAAAACCGTTCTTAGAACAAAAATAAAAATGGAATGATAGCAAAAAGTTCTAGCCTAGGATTTCTATCCTTTCCCTCTTCTTAATTTTTTTTAAAAAGAATAATAAAAAGAACAGAAAATGGATGTGTATTTAATACAATGAGCCATATTCTTTTCATTCTTTACTTTGTCTAGTGGTAGAATATTGGCATCCCAGTCTTACAAGTATTTTATACTAAGACTTAAGACTGTATTTGATTAAATATATATATAGATAGATTTATAGATAGATAGGAAAGAGTGACAAGAGAAACGACTTATTATTTCAAAAACAATTTATTATTTTGAGCTGATGTATTAGCCAAAAGCCCTCGCAACCTCAAAAAATCCATAAGGGGAAAAATACCCTGCAGAGTGGAAGAGAACATGGTTTTTATGCGGGAGATTCCAAGTTAAATTCCAGTATCGTCAGCTAAGGCTAGGGAGTGGAGAAGTCTAACCATTGCCGATAAGTATGGGATTAGATTGGGATGTCAAACTCCTGGCCCGTGGTATCAGTGGTGATACTGATATGGAACATTGAACAGTGTTTATTGGAACAATGATCTAACCAATTATCCATTTTTATCCCCAAAACAAACAAGTTGATTCCTCAGGGAAGTTCAGATGTATCGCTTAAAGCTTATAGACCAGTGATGGCGAACCTTTTTTTGGGGGGGGGGGTGCCGAAAGAGCGTGCGTGCACATAATCGTGCATGCACAAGTGCCCACACCCATAATTCAATGCCTGGGAAGGGTGAAAACAGCTTTCCCCGCCCCTCGGAGGCCCTCTGGAGGCTGGAAACGGCCTGTTTCTCAACTTCTGGTGGGCCCAGAAGGCTTGTGTTTCGCCCTTCTCAGGCTCCAAAGGCTTCCCTGGGGACAGGGGAGGGTAAAAATGCCCTCCCTCATCCCTCCAGAAGCTCTTTGGAAGCCAAAAAAGCCCTCCCAGCCTCTGTGCAATCCAAAAATCAGCTGGCCAGCACACACATGCACGCTGGAGCTGAGCTAGGGCAATAGCTCCATGTGTCATCTGTGGCACCCATGCCATAGGTTCGCCATCACTGTTATAGACCCTTATGGAGAGAGAGACTTTAGGCATTAGCTAACCATTTTCTTAAATATGAAGAGAAATATGAAGTCTGTTGAGCTGCCTTACCTAATTGCAACGCAAAAACATTTACTTTGTACCCTAACTAAAATTGTAACTTTTAAAAAATTACTTTGAATCAAGATGAGCAAGCTGGTGTTTCAGAACTACATGGGAAACACTTTTTTTAAAAAAGAAAAAGCTTCTGTGCACTAAATACTAACTAAAATAATTTACACATTTTTATTATGCGCTGAATCAAAAGGAGGGCTGATGTGGGGGAAATGGCCAATTGTACATTCTGTTCTTTAGATAAACATTCTTTTTAATATGTGCACTCAGCTGAGTTTGATAAAATAATTTCCATCCATGTGCACCTTCTGCTTTTTTACCAATAAGCAGCCAAAGCTTACTTTATTGTTTTAAAAAGTATCATTTGATACATGGCAGTATACTTTGAGCAGTCACTTTAATCGTGTCATTTGATATTCCTTCAAGGATTTTAATTCAGTATATGGTGCCAAATGGTCTTTTTCCAATTATTGCCTGTTTTCCAAATGTAGACAAACGTATGGATGCCATGGTCCTATTTTTGAATGCCATGGTCCTATATTGTTTCTTATGTCACTATTTCAGATATTCCAGTGCAACCACTTCTACCATTTAAGTTGTGGTTGTTTATTCTATCAATTACAATAGCCTTAGGCTGTGAAGTTTAGATATATATATATATATATTCTTGGCTCTTCTTCTGAGACTATTAGTTTTACAAGAGAAGAGCTCCTGTATATTTTACTCCTTATTACTTGGACAGGAGAAATAAGAGAATAAGAACAGAAGGATTTTGGTATGCCATTCTGTTCTTCCTGTGTTACTAATTTTTAAAAATGTCATGAGTAGAAGAAAGCAGAATGAATTATAGATTATTGGAAGTTTATTTCTTTTGAGACAGTAATTGAATGTGAACTAAATGTTGAATAGAATGTGTATATTTTTAGATTACCTTACTATATATACAGAGATGGGTTCCTCCCAATTTTGATCGGTTCTATGGAACCGGTAGTAACTTGGCAGCCTGGGTCACTGAAACTAGCTGCAACCCAGGCCTACCACGCCCCCAAACCATTTCTCTTGGCACCGTAGGCGTCACCATATTGTTTTTTGCTTCTGCGCATGTGCAGAAGCGGTGTTTTTAGCACTGCACATGCATGCACAGTGCACCACTGAGCAAATCGGCAGCGAAAAAACCAGAACCCACCCCTGTATATATACAAAGAGAGGGGGGAGAGAGTATGAACACTTGTATTTTGGTTTATCTATAAATACTGCATTATTAATATTTGTACTATAATTCAGTAAAAATCTCACAAACACATGTACATTCTATTTAAGAGTTCGCTTTTTTTGCTGGTTTAAAAAGCAAATACAGGTAGTCCTTGACTTACAGCCACAATTGAGCTCAGCATTTCTGCTGCTAAGGAAGGGCAGTTATTAAGTAAGTCATGTCCTATTTAATGACCTTTTTGCCATGGCTGTTAAGTGAATCACTACAGTTAAGTGAATTATGTACTTGTTAAGCAAATTTAGCTTCCCTAATTGATTTGAAAATGACAATCCCAGGACCCTGGGTCACTGCAGCAACAGTCGTAAGTGTGAGAACTGGTCATAAGTTACTTTTTAAAGTGCCATTGTAACTTTAGTCCTTAATTGAATGGTTATAAGTCAAGGACCACCTATAATGTTTTTTTAAAGGCAAGGATTGATTGGAAAGGTAAGTTTCAGTTGACATGAAGACTATACTGATAGCCTCACTTATCTCTGTATTGATAGCGATACAGGTGAAAAGCTGCACTCAACTTTTTTTGGTAAATGATTCATTTTCTATTATTTTATGGTCTATACTTTCCACTGTGAATTTTTTAATTGTGGTGCTCTCGATTTTTATAAATAATGCCTTCAGATGGTGAAATTGAAATGTTTTAATATATATTGCAGGGAATTAACTATTGAGCCAATTTTCTGTTGCTAGACAAAAACATAATATTCATTAAATTGTATTCTTCTAATCTTATATATAAATTGAAGGCATATTGAAGCTATCATTGGTCTTCCCATTAGCCTTGCTTTCTGAAATCTTGTGTTGAATCATAGTTTATATCCTACATGTGTGCTCTTATTCTGCCAGTTTTACACTTAAAAAGAATAAAACCCACATTAGAAGTAGAATCCAGTTTCCTATGAATTTCAGGTTTTATGATGTTAAAAGATAGAGTTCTTACAGTCAAGATAAATTTAAAGTGGGGTCATTGTTTGTTGGAATTTTAGAAGTCAAGGATGTCCAAATAAGATTTTTCATTGGCCTGGGAGAGGAATTGTTTGCTCTTCACTGAATCCACAGTGTTGCTTAGTTAAGTCTCTGATTCAATTTCTCTGATAGAACCCGAGTTGCCTCGATCTCTGAAAATTTAATTACTTTTAATAAAGAGTACAAATAGTCCTATTCATATATAAACAATGCCTTCTTGTGAATCAGAAGAGTTTTCCTGGATTTAGTTCTAAAGATAATATTCTAGTACTCTCAAAAGGATTAACTTTCAAATAGAAAGTTAATCTTAATCTTGAGGCAATTACAAAAATTGGAAGATGAGAAGTATTTAGTATCACTTCAGTTATATAATGGTGGGATTAGTACAGCAAGTCCCTGGATGACTTTGGGCTAGTTGTAGAGGGAATTAAATTGAAGAATAATGTAACATCAAAATATTGATGTTGATGTAGCAGGAAAACATAACATTTAAATCATACTTTAAATCAGAATAACAGAATCGGAAGGGAATCTGAAGATCTTCTACTCCAAATCCCTATTTAAGCAAGTAACCCAAACCATTTCAGACAAATGGGTGTCCAATCTCCCTTTTAAAATATCCAGTGTTGGAGCACCCACAACCTCTGAAGGCAACTCATTCCACTGATTAATTGTTCTGTGACAAAATTTCTCCTTAGTTCTAGGTTGCTTCTCTCCTTGATTAGTTTCCATCCATTGCTTCTTAATAATAATAAAAATAATAATAACATAGTTGGAAGGGACCTTGGAGGTCTTCTAGTCCAACCCCCTGCTTAAGCAGGAAACCCTACACTACTTCAGACAAATGGTTAGCCAACAACTTCTTAAAAATTTCCATTGTTGGAACATTCACAAGTTCTGGAGGCAAGCTGTTCCACTGATTAATTGTTCTAACTGTCAGGAAATTTATCCTTAGTTCTAAGTTACTTCTCTCCTTGTTTAGTTTCCACCCATTGCTTCTTGTTCTACTCTCAGGTGTGTTTGAGAATAGGTTCACTCCCTCTTCTTTGTGGCAACCTCTGAGATATTGGAACACTGCTATCGTATCTCCCCTGGTCCTTCTTTTCATTAAACTGGACATACCCAGTTCCTGCAATCGTTCTAAATATATTTAGCCTCTAATTATTTTTGTTGCTCTTCTTTGCACTTTTTCTAGAGTCTCAACATTTATTTTATTTATTTATTTAATTACATTTAAATGCTGCCCATCTCCTCGCGGACTCAGGGTATCCTTTTTGCATCACGATGACCAAACCTGAATGCAGTATTCCAAGTTTGGCCTTACCAAGGCCTTATAAAGTGGTATTAACACTTTGTGTGATCTTGATTCTATCCTTCTGTTAATTAAGCCTAGGACTTAGTTGAGTTTTTTGGCAGCTGCTGAACACTGCTGGCTCATATTTAAATGGTTATCCACTAATATTCCAAGATCCCTCTCACTGTTACTACCGTTGAGCAATGTACCACATATATTCTACCTGTGCATTTTGTTTTTCTTGCCTAAACGTAGAACCTTACTTTTTTCACCATTGAGTTTCATTTTGTGTGATAGCACCCACTGTTGAAGTCTGTCAAGATCCTTCTGTTTCTTGAGCCTATCTTTTGGAGCATTGGCTATTCTTGCCAGTTTGGTATCATCTGCAAATTTGAATTGTTTCCCATCTATCCCCACATCCAAGTCATTGATGAAGATGTTGAAGAGTATTAGGACTAAAACAGATCCTTGGGGCACTCCACTGCATACATCCCTCCATGTAGATGCAGTTCCATTGAGCACTATACGTTGAGTGCAATTGGTTAGCCAGTTTTGAATCCATCTGGTGGGGTTGCTATACATCCCACATTTTTCTATTTTATTTAGTAGTAGGTTATACTTTGTCAAATGCCTTACTAAAGTACAAGTAAACCACATCAATAGCATTCCTCTGGTCCACTAATTTTGTCACATTTTCAAAGAATGCAATAAGATTAGTCTGGCATGATCTATTTTTGATAAACACGTTAACTTTTAGTTATTACTGTACTTTGTTTGCTTCTAGGTGTTCATTGATTCGTTGCTTGTTTATCTTTTCCAAAATCTTTCCTGGTATTGAGGTCAGGCTGATAGGTCTGGATATGTTTTTTCCTCTTTTTTGAATAAGGAAACTACATCAACTCTTTTCCAGCCCCCTTAGCAGTTCCCCAATGCTCCAGGATCTTTGAAAGACATCTTGTTCTGTCTCCAAGTGCTTAGTCGATTCCCTCTTTTTTGTTGCACCTCCTGAGATATTAGAACACTGCTATCATATCACCTATAATCCTTCTTTTCATTAAACTAAAAATACCCAATTCCTGCAACTGTCCTTCATATGTTTTAGCCTATAGTCCCTTAATAATTTTTGTTGCTCTTTTCTGCACTCTTTCTAGAATTTTAACATATTTTTTATAATCATGGCATATTCAATGCATAGGCAGAGAATACCTAAATGTCCTCATGTTTACATAAATAAAGCATCAATAATCAAATGCACAATTTTTTCAAGCCAAAAAACATGCTTGCCCCTTCCGTTGCTATCCCAGGATAGCCTGCCAAACAGTGGGTAAAGTTAGTACAAGAAGTACCATATTTTTTTAATCCATAAGATATGCACCTGGGTTTATGTAGAAGAGGAAATATTCCACTCCATAGCGCCCACCACCAGTCAGCTGAACAATGGCAGGATCCTGGCCTCTTGTAGCCCTGCTGATCAGCAGGCTAGCCGACTGGAAATGCCCCCATTGCTGCCTCCTCCATGTCTTTTGCTTCCACTGGGGAATGCTGGAACATTTGCTGCAGAGCAGCTGATTGGTGGCTTGATCAGCCTCCCGGAATATCGCCAATCAGCCGTTCCAGGCAGTGTTGATGCAATATTCGCTTTGTAAGATGCATAGACATTTCCACCCACTTGGGGCGGGGAGTGCATTTTATGGAGCAAAAAACTTGGTAAATGACTGAGGACAGAACAACTAAATTTCTACTACTTTAATTAAAATTATATTGCTAAAAATGGCCATGAAAAATTAGATCTATTGCTGCAGATGGCTACCTTGGTTTAAATTTAACATAACTGATCCTTTGGTAACACAGTAAAAAGTACATGGGGGAATATGTTCGTGTCCATATATAAATAGCCTCATTCCAGATAATTAAACTATGATTAGCACAGTCTTGACAAATGTCATCTAGTATTTTATACTCTAGTTTCTATCATCTGCAGTTACTAGAATAGAAAGGGTGAAAACTGCAGTTTAAAACAGCTAGATTTAAAAGATTTTAATCCAAATGACTGAATTTAAACTTTAATGAGCATACTTATTTGAAAATATAGTGTAGTAGAGTCAGTGGTATTTATTGCCAAAGGGAGGGTTCTGAGTTGTAAATATATGTAGAGAGGTGAAAGGCATGTTTGCAATGCTTTAGTCTTAATTTTTTTCTCATAGATGAATTATTAAAAGCAAGCAGAACAAATTGGGCTAATTTTAAGGCAATCATGGCAAACTGGATTTCAGAATGTAAAGCCTTGCTTGAAGAGATTTTGAAGTCACAGAGCATTGGACTTATATTTCATACTTAGCACCATATTTCAATTGGGCCAAAGATACCATGTCACCCCTGTGGTTATATCTCTCATTCTTCAGTCAAATATCTGAAGCAGATATTAGTATTATGTATAGATTGAAAAACATATGTATTAATAAAAAAAAGATATGTATTAGTAATAATTATTATAAGAAAGTCTGCTTATTAAATATAAAATATTAATGAATGTACAGGTAGTCATTAAGTGAATCACCTGTAGTCATTATGCAAAACATCATGTGATTGTGACTTGCAGATTCTGGCTTTCTCCATTGGCTCCAGTTGGTGGAAGCCAGCAAATGGCAATCACATAATTGTGAGACATTGGAAAAATTGTAAGCGTGATGAAACAAGGCAATTGTTAAACAGGACTACCTGTATTGAAAAATATTCAGGCTCTATATGATACTGATCACTCGAAAGATCTGCTTGTTTGAGCTCTATTCAAATACTATTCTAGTCACAGATTAAACTTTGAACTTGGTAATGTAAGTCAAAGTTCCTCACTTAATTTGATTGCAACCCATACTTTTTACCAGTTTAAATACACAGGCGTGTATCTGCCAGTGTGGTTTTCTAGTGTTCCAGCTGAGCATGTACAAGCTGGAAATTCAGATTACTTTTTTTTTTTTATAGAGTTCAGAAGCTCAACCATCTACGTCTTATGAAGGTAAATTAAATATCAATTGAATTTCATTTAATATCCAACTTTTTCACCTGGTGTTCTATTATTTGGAAATAAATGAATTACACTGTGGGCGATTTTTAATACATTTCCTTTTCATAAATAGAGTTTGAACATAACACTGTCTTGAGTGTAGCAAAAATACCTTAATAACTGGTTTAGATTTTAGTAACTGATGCTTCTTGAAAGTTTATGGAACTAACTTTTAATATTGCAAAATTTCTGCTGCTTAATGAAGGACTGCATCCTATATGGTTAGATCAAGGCTGGTTCATGCAACAAACTTTCCCTTTTGGAAAACAAAACGAAACAAATGGCCTCAACACATGGCTGAATCTACTGAATAGAATGGACTGTGTGTTAGGAGAATTGCTCTTATTGGGAATCTTTTCCAGTTGAATTTTCTACTTCCCACTCCAACTCTCCAAAATGTAGCTAGTAATATTCAGTTTGATACTCTGTGGGGAGACCTTTGTGGGGGGATCGAAAGCTGCGAGAAGTAAGAAAAGTAAGTTGCACAAAACTATCTTTCTCTTCGTGCAGCTTTGCATACAGTGCATGAGTTGAAATTTGTTCTTAAATTATTATCTGTGAACTGGATTCTTTAAAGCTAGTTGCTGAGTTATTCAGTAGAAAACGGTGTACTTTTTAATAGCCTTGACAATTATTTTGTATGATGATTTTTAAGTGAATGTACACTCTTCAGGAAATGAAAATTTGAGATTTTCCAGGAGTCGTGTTTTTAAAAAGTGTTTGTATACATTTTAACACTTTTGTATTTTCTATTTTGATTTTATATATTTTTATGTATGAATAGTGTATAGGCTTTCTTGTAAATAAAGTTCTTTTTTTGTAAATTAGAAGCTCTAATTGTTTTCTCATTTAGCTTGAAGAAGTGAAATTGCCTGGGCTAGATATCAGCTACTTCTCACTCCCTGGGCTACAAAACAGCTATCACAATCCTGTTCTCACTTCCCAAGTACAGTGCTCCCTCACTTTTCACGGGGGATGCATTCTGAGACCGCCCACGAAAGTCAAATTTCCGCAAAGTAGAGATGCGGAAGTAAATACACTATTTTTGGCTATGGACAGTATCACAAGCCTTCCCTTAACACTTTAAACCCCTAAATTGTGATTTCCCATTCCCTTAGCAACCATTTAGATTATTACTCACCATGTTTATTTATTAAAGTTTATTAAAAAAAAAATTATTAAAGGTTAAAGGTGGACGAATGTTTGGCGATGACATATGACGTCATCGGGCAGGAAAAACCGTGGTATAGGGGGGAAAACCATAAAGTATTTTTTAATTAATATTTTTGAAAAACCGTTCAAACCCGCGAAAATCAAGGGAACACTGTAGTAACAATGCTACCTTGGCCCATCTATTGAACCAGCCCAATGTCACCTGCCTTAAAAACAGCCCTGGGAAGATCTGGCCCTTCCCTTAGCCTTTTGGGCTACCTATCAGGAAGAAGATTGAGTAACATAATTTTTTTGGAGTTTGGTTTCACTTTTACTCTGATATAGCCACTCGACTTTTGTTGTTTTGGCCTGTCAAGGCTGTCTGAATCCTTGATAACTGCCCAGAGTCACAGACAAATGAATCTTAAAGGATAAAATATTGTAAATGTTTCATGAGTTACTAATTAGAACTGATTAACGTCAAATGGTTTGGAGACCAGTGAGATGATCAGTTTTCTAAATTAATTTAGTTGCGATAGAATAACTGTACAGGTCCCTCGATCATCGCGAGGGTTCCGTTCCAGGACCCCACGCGACGATCGATTTTTCGCGAAGTAGCGGTGCAGAAGTAAAAACACCATCTGCGCATGTGCAGATGGTGTTTTTACTTCCACCGCAGCAGCGAGGAACCGAAGATTGGGGTTTCCCCGCCGCCTCGCTGCTGCCGCTTGTCCCCGCGCGCGCCGCCCGGCCTTCGCCCGCCCACCCCGTTGCTCTCGCTGCTTCCCAGCTGGGAAGCGGCCCCCGCGCGCGCGCCGCCCGGCCTTCCCCCGCCCACCCTGTTGCTCTTATTGCTTCCCAGCTGGGAAGCGGCCCCCGTGCGCGCGCCGCCCGGCCTTCCCCTGCCCACCCCGTTGCTCTTATTGCTTCCCAGCTGGGGAAACTCCACCATCTACGCATGCGTGGCCATAGAAAAAAAGGGCACGCATGCGCAGATGGTGTTGTTTACTTCCGGGTTGAAAACTCGCGATATAGCCCTTTCGCAATGCTCGAGGACGCGAAACTCGAGGGATCACTGTATATGCTTGTGCGTAAGCCCATCTGCAGATAAGATGAGCTTCAAATTTTTAACCCAAAAAATTGTGGAAAAATTAAATGCCAACAAAATTTTAATGTGAAATATTTTAAAAAATAAAATGTTGTTTTTTAAAATTATTTAAAAAAATAAATAACATTTAAAATGTTAACTTTGTAAGCAGCACAATGTCTGTGAGTTGGGAAGCCATATAAATTTGTATAATAATTGAAAAATGCTCCATTCCCAAATAAGCTGACACTCCGCCCCGAGTCTTCGGAGAGGGGCGACATACAAATCTAATAAACTAATTAAATTAAACTCTAAATCAGGACTGTCAAACTCCTTGCCCACGGGCTAGATGCGTTACACGCTGGCCATGCCTACACCCAGCTTAATGAAGGGGGGAAAGTCCCCATAGGTCACGTGACACCACCGTGACATTGCGATGCTGCAATTTCGCTGAGGGTTCCCTCGCTGGGAAACCCCACCTCTGAACTTCCGTTGCCAGCGAAGTGCCCATTTTTGCAATGCTAGGATTCCCCTGCAGCATCGCAAAAACACGGAAGTCCGGAGGTGGGGTTTCCCATGAAAGGGAGCCTCGGGAATTCCACCAACAAGAAAACGGGCGCTTCGGCTGGCAAAAGGGGTGAATTTTGGGCTTGCACGCATTAATCGCTTTTCCATTGATTCCTATGGGAAACATTGTTTCATCTTACGAACTTTTCACCTCATGAACCTTGTCCTGGAACCAATTAAGTTCGTAAGACAAAGTATCACTGTATATATATATATACTGCTGAAAAAAATAAAGGGAACACTTAAACAACACAAATATAACTGCAAGTAAATCAAACTTCTGTGAAATCAAACTATCCACTTAGGAAGCAACACTGACAATCAATTTCACAAGTTGTCAGCACATTCAACAGAATACAGAACAGAGTATTCAATGAGAATACAGTGGTACCTCTACCTAAGAACGCCTCTAATTAAGAACTTTTCTATATAAGATTTTTTTGCCTCTTCTTAAGAATTATTTTCTACTTAAGAACCTGAGCCCAGAAAAATTTCCCAGGAAATTTGAGAGTGGCACGAAGGCCCAGACAGTTTCCTGCCATCCCCTCTGGGTTTCTCCCTCTGGCGCAGTGTATGGGAGACAGCCTCACGTCGGGTGTATGGGAGGCGCGTGCTCTTCGCCGCCTCAGAGTCCCTCTTTTTTTTTTTTAACCTTAAAGTTTTGGATTTTTTTGATTCCCCTCACCTCACCTTCTTCCTTCAGCAGCAACTGTCTTCCTCTTCTTCCTTCCCCTTCTCCCACCCAAATTCCGAGCTTTTATTTCTTTCCTAATGGGTTTGCATGCATTATTTGTTTTTACATTGATTCCTATGGGAAAAATTGCTTCTACTTACAAACCTTTCTACTTAAAAACCTGGTCATGCAACAAATTAAGTTCTTAAGTAGAGGTACCGCTGTATTTCATTCATTCAGGTCTAGGATGTGTTCTTAGAGTGTTCCCTTTATTTATTTTTTTAGCAGGGTACTAACGTGTCCTTTCTCACATAAGCCAAAGTAAATTTTAATGTATTTTGGTATCTAAAATGTTTGTTTTTTACAAGTATACATGACAATAAATAATAGAGGAGTGATGTGCTGTAATGTGCAGAAATGGACAGATTAACCCAAAAACTTAAAAATAAAGAAGAATCAAAATATTATGAAATTTGGAAAAAAAATTATGACTGGGTCGAGACAAGGAAAAATAATAATAATAATAATAATAATGGTAGTAAATAAACTAGATGTTCTTAAAATCATTCCGAGACACAAAATTAAGATCAAACCAATCTGACTTTAGATTAATTGTATGATAGAACAAATGGGTGACAACCGCTGATGCCATAAGCTGCATATTGATATCAAAAGGAAAAAACAGAACTGTTAGGTCAACAGTTCAACGGGGAGGGAGGGGGAACTAGGGTCAGTTCTGTATAAAGTATTTTAGAATTTAAGTACAACAACTATACAAATAATAATTATACTGTGAAATGATGCAATATGTACAACACTATATACCTGATCTTTTTAATCTTTGTATTGTAATAAAAATTTATTTTAAAAAAAAAGTTGGAATATTAAATTATAAACTATTTGGCTGTCCCTTTGCAGGGGGCAGAAATATTGACTTTAAAGAGGAAAATCTAGCCTTAACACCCCTACCCTATAACTCTGGAATAAAGCTCACGAGCAGTGGTTCTCAACCTGGGGGTCAGGATCCCTTTGGGGGTCGAATGACCATTTCACAGGGGTCGCCTAAGATCAATGATTCAAAATTCTGCAGTAACACAAGGATAAAAAACAGAAAATCTCATACAAAACGATGGCATGGGAAGATAATCTAAGGACCCAAGCAACCTTATCCTGAAAAAGAGAAAGAACCTAAAGGACACACAACTCTATATTCTGCTGTTGTAGCTGGAGAACGGAAGAAACTATGCATTCAGCTTCTATATTTCAGCCTATCTGTGTTCTGTATAGGCAATACAAGGAACGCATAGAAAGCTATAAACAAGTGGTTCTCAACCTGGGGGTCGGGAGTCCTTTGGGGGTCGAATGACCGTTTCATAGGGGTCGCATAAGACCATAACAAAAGGCAAATTTCCCATGGTGTTAGGAACTAAAGCTTCCATTCTGGCGCCTTGGAACATATTTTTACAATCCAACCAATCAGGTGTTTACAGTGGGGGTGTCCCTATGACCTTCCTGCCAATCAGGTTAAAGTTCTGTTGGGAGAATTGGCGCTAGACTTATGGTTGGGGGTCACCACAACATGAGGAACTGTATTAAGGGGTCGCAGCATTAGAAAGGTTGAGGACCACTGTTCAAGAGCCCTATTAAATAGATCCAGTCTATTCTAGGTCCATAATATGCCCACAGCCTATTAGCTGATTTACATCCATTCTGCCTTCACTGAAATCAATGGGAAGATGATACTACTAAGTTTCTTCCCGCCTCACTGTCATGAGCCCAATAATACCTTCAGAATGAGAACTAATCTACTTAGTGATCTACCTCTGGTGGTATTGCTCCATTAATCATTAATTCTATTGCACCTAATTTAATTTTGAAAATGAACTAGATCACTGGTCTCCAAACTATTTGTTGTTAATTATTTCTAATTAGCAACTCAATGAAACATTAACCATAATTAGCCATTAACTATTGAAGCCTGATTTGATTGCCTCCTGCCTACCACAGGGAATGAGAATAATATTTTAAAATAGAACATTCAGCAACAATTCCAAGTGTCAAAAACATATTTTCCCTTATGTATGCATTGTAACTCCATTTTCCTGCAAGGAATGGTCCTTATAACCTTATGAAGTTTTGTTCTAGGTTCTATACATCCAGAATGCCAATTTCAGCAAATGCAAAGTGCTTGTTCAAAGTAAAATTTCCAATCCACAAAAAGAGGTAGTTCCCCTATATTCAACATTGCTTAGATCTAATCTCTAAAATTGTGTCAAATTCTGAGCATCACCCTTTTTTTAAAATGAACAAGTTACATACAAGGCCAGCATTAAGTAAGCAGGGGCAGTGGTTCTTAAACTGGGTCAGTTATCCCTTTTCCACAGACTGAATAATGCCATCACATACACAGACACAATTTTACTTACAAACTTTTCTAGATAAGAACCAGCTGTTCAAGATATGTTTTGCCTCTGCTCAAGCATTATTTTCCACTTACAAACCTGAGACTCCGAAAATGTAACTGGAAAAGGCTGTGGGGGCTTCTCTAGGAATCTCCTGGGAGGAAACAGGGCCAGAAAGGCAGGGAGAAGCCACCGTGGGGCCTCTCTGGGAATCTCCTGGGATGAAACAGGGCCGGAAAAGGCAGGGAGAAGCCTCCGTGGAGCCTCTCTAGGAATCTCCTGGGAGGAAACAGCCGGAAAAGGTGGGGAGAAGCCTCTGTGGGGCCTCTCTAGGAATCTCCTGGGAGGAAACGAGGCCTCCACCTTCCCTGTGGTTTCCCCGATCACATGCATTATTTACTTTTACATTGATTCCTATGGGAAAAATTGCTGCTTCTTACTAACTTTTCTACTTAAGAATCTGGTCATGGAACTAATTAAGTTCATAAGTAGAGGTACCACTGTAATTATAAATTTGTCCATAACTTCCAGGTATATCCTCCAAGTTTAAGAACTGTTAGATTAGGGGACAAAACCAAAATATTACAAGGCTTATAGAAGGAGAATCATCAGAAAACCCAATGCGAAAATACTAGCAGCTTCAAGAAACAACTTGGAGAAAATCAAAGATTGTTCAGAGTCAGACCCGCAGTACAGGACACACCACCAAATTCTTGAGTTGCAGGAAAAGAGATTCTACTTGAAAGTTAGAAAAGGCATAATTGTGATGAAACATCTGCATTGGCGGGACTGTTTTTCAGAGGGCAGAGACAGCAGAAGCTTAGAAATTTCAATTGGCGGGGAGGGAGTTAAAGAGAGCCACCATGGCTTTTTCCAGAGTGTACTTATGATTATGCAAATAGTTGTTTCAATCTGGCAAGAATTCATCTATAAATAAGGAAAACTGTACCTAAGTTGCTCTATGTGTTGTTCTTGGTTTTTGGGACCTGACAATTACATAATAGTAGTTCAGTAGCGGAAGGAGATAGTTCAAGCATTATGTATGTAATTTGCACTTCTGTGAGAAGAAGTAATGAAGCTCAGTGCCCTAAATGGATTTTTTTCCTCTTAAAAAAAGGTAGCAAATGATAGAGGCATGCATACTATTGGAAGCATATATACTAAAATAAATGTCAACATGGTGGAAATTCTTAACTAATTGAGGGGGTGAAGTAGTTTACTTGATTCAAAACATTCAAAACATTATGTGTAAGATTTTTTGTGGCTCAACAAGCATGAACTGAGCTTTCTAGTTTTCAAAAAGCTACTTAAGAAAGTAGATAAATAGATAAAAGGAAGGAAGGAAGGAGGAGAGAGAGAGAGAAAGGAAAGAAAGAAAGAAAGAAAGAAAGAAAGAAAGAAAGAAAGAAAGAAAGAAAGAAAAAGAAAGCTGTAGATGAAACATAGCCTGGCTTATATTTTAGTTTAAGTAACTAAAGCCAGGTCCCAAATCAAAATGAGACAAAGACTAGATCATTGAGATAGATCAATAGACAAGCAATACCAAATTCACCACTTTGGACCATCCCATAATGTCACAAGTGAAATCAAAACAAAAATCAAAGAAGTTACTGAAGAGACAATCACCAAAAGCCTCTCAACTTCTACTGTACTTTTTATGTTAGTTAAATAGAAATGCCTACAAATTATTTTTACATCAAATTATTCTTTGATATACAGTAGAACCCCGACTTACGAGACTAATTGGTTCCGGAAGGAGGCTCGTAAGTCGGAACGCTCATATGACGAAACATTGTTTCCCATAGGAAACAATGTAAAGTCAATTAATCCGTGCAACAACAAAAAAAACCCGCTGCCGCCAAACGCGGAAGTTAGCGTTCGGCTTCAGGAGACAGCTGCGAAGCGGCGCGGGTGTTTTAAAATGTCGCAGCCGGCCTGGGGGGCTTGGGGGCTTGCCCCCCCAGCCCCCCAGGCCAGCTGCGACGTTTTAAAACACCCGCGCCGCTTCGCAGCTGTCTCCTGAAGCCGAACGCTAAGCGGCGCGCGGGATACGAGCGCCAAGGAGCTGTCTCCTGAAGCCGAACGCGGAAGTTAGCATTCGGCTTCAGGAGACAGCTCCTTGGCGCTCGTATCCCGAATGTGAGCTCGGGAGGCGAACAAAAATGTCGCTCCTCTCCCAGCTCTTATCTCGAGTAGCTCGTAAGTAGAGCTGCTCGTATGTCGAGGTTCCACTGTATTCTTTTACATCAAATTACAGGAGTTTTTTGGGGAGGCAGAGGTGATACTCTACTTTAGTTCACACGTGGAAATTATAAATAATTTGATTTTATATTTAGAAAAAACAGAACACCATATCTAATAGGATTACAAAATATCTAATACAATATGTTGTACTATTTTACTTATGGTTTTAGTTTATAGAGCTCTTGTTTTTTTATGATTATAAGCCCCCCCCCATGTTACCCTGAGATAGTCAAATAATCAAATCACTTTCAGACTAGGAAAACAGAGAACACCTGCCTATTATTGTACTTTTTGTATTGTTTTTATATTATTTTGTAAGCCGCTCTGAGTCCTGTGGGATTGGGCAGCATAGAAGTCGAATTAATAATAATAATAATAATAATAATAATAATAATAATAATAATAATAATAATATAATAAGAAGAAGAACTGGTGGGATCATAAGCCTGAAAAAATGGTCAAAAATGAGCAAGCAAAACTACTGTGGGACTTCTGACTTCAGACTGACCAAATTCTGAAGCATAACACACCAGACATTGTGATCGTGGAGAAAAAGAAAGTATGGATCATCGATGTGGCAATTCCAGGGGCAGCAGAATTGAGGAGAAGCAGCTAGAGAAATTAGTGAAATACAACAATCTAAAAATCGAGCTGCATCGACTCTGGCATAAGCCAGTGAAAGTGGTCCCAGTGGTACTTGGCATGCTGGGCACAGTGCCAAAGGATCTCAGCGGACATTTGAAAACCATCGGAATGGACAAAATCTCCATTTGTCAATTGCAAAAAGCCGCTTTACTGGGATCGGCAAACATAATTCGCCGCTACATCACACAGTCTTAGGTGCTTGGGAAGCGCCCGACTGGTGATGAAATACGAAATCCAGCATAGTGATCTCGTTTGCTGTGTTGTATTGACATAATAATAATAATAATAATAATAATAATAATAATAATAATAATAGAACCAGATCTTTATCAAACCTCCAAAAGGCTCTGAAAGTGAGGCAGTTCTTGACTTGGAAGATGTGCTGTTTCATAGAACAGGAACTTGCGTTTAATGAAAAAACTTCTCAATTAATGGTCTTAGCGTGCAAGCCAACTGCAAAATATTTCACAATCATGATTTTGCATAATAATATCATTAATGCTAAAAGCACAATAAGTTAAATGGCTGCCCAGCTCCTCAGAAATTTTAAATAAACAGTAAGTAAACCACCTTTTTGATGCTTACTGTAGTACAATAATCCTTGACTGACAACCACGATTAAGCCCAAAATTTCTGTTGTTAAATGAAACATTTGCTAAGTGAGCTTTGCCCTATTTTACATTTTTTACTTACCTAAGTTGTTAAGAGAATCACTATAGTTGATAAGTTAGTAACCTAGTTGTTAAGTGAATTGGGCTATGCTTGTCAGATCGCAAAAGGTGATCACATGACCTTCGGATATCTGAATTTTGATCACATGATCATGGAGACGTAGCAGCATTTGGAACTGTAAAAACGTTCACAAGTCACTTTTTTCAGTGCTGTTGTATCTTTGAACGGTCACCCTAAGAACTTTTGTAAGTTGATTACTACATAGAGTCTGAAAAACATACATAACATATTTTACAAAGTCCACAATGAAATCCACAGAAGTCTGGATTGATTCTACATGTCAACAGTTAAAGTCAAAGTGACCTTAAAGAACTGCAATTTTGTCTAAAGAATTGTATGACATCTTAATGACCATTCACTATGTTATGGTATAAGCTTTCATCTACCTGAAGCTATTTCATGAGGTATGAATTATATCCACAAATTGGCATAAGAACGTTCACACTCGGTTGTTAGAAAGGATTGAAATCAGGAGGCAAATAAAATACAAAAAGAATAGACCCTGACAATATAAACAGAAATGAATCCGAGTTCTGAAATAAATTATTAAGAAATAAAGTCATGTGGTTAAAGACCACTTCATCTATGGAGTCTATAAAAGTCTTTGTTGCGGGAGATTTATAACTTCTTAAATTGCTGCAAATCTCTTGATTTTTGTTCTAACATAAGTTTGGAAAATGTTAAAATAAAAGCAAAGTAAAGATAGCAATTATTAACCAAATAGTGGCAAGCTAATTAACACTTAGTAGAATACAGCCCCATAATCTCTTTCAATTTACAAATGGTAGAATTGAATTTCTGAATAAACAGTAATTGAGCAGTTTCCCAGTGGAATTTCTTTTTAAGTTTTTTTGTTCAGAAAGATTTATTTTAAGCTTCCTAGGTTCTTTTTTTTCCCTTTCTTTTTTACTTGCCAATGAATTTTGTACTTGCAACAAGGATATATTTGAAGGCATTCTACACAATATATCTGTGCAATATCCATGGAACTTAGTTTTTGATTAATAAAAATACACAGAACTTGCCTGTGTGAATGTATCTGCCATTAAACAAAATCGTATTGAACATGAGTGGTGAGTCAATAATGAATCATTGCCGCTTTCAAATCGGGTGATGTGACCACAGTATTTACTATAGCAAAGGCTGACTTGCAACATGTTATAAAAACAGCAAGTCAGAAACTACAGAATTTTTTCCATGCATGTGGCATTTGGGTATTACAGAGTTATTACTGACTATAAGGCAGTTTCTCTGACATGTAACAGTGACATGGATTTTCTAAATAAGCTAAACATGTTTTTTGGACAGTATCCTGATGAAGAGGTGCTCAGGTTTGATAGAACTGCCATTTGGAAGATCTTGCATAAAGTCAACATAAAAAAGGTCCTGATAATATCCCTGGCAAGTTCTTAAAGAGTGTGCTGATCAGTTGGCCTCTGTTCTTACAGATACAGTGGTACCTCTACTTATAAGTAGAAAAGTTTGTAAGAAGAAGCATTTTTCCCATAAGAATCAATGTAAAAGCAAATAATGTGTGCGATTGGGGAAACCACATGGAGGGTGGAGGCCCTGTTTCCTCCCAGGAGATTCCTAGAGAGGCCCCACGGAGGCTTCTCCCTGCCTTTTCCAGCCCTATTTCCTCCCTGGAG
The DNA here is from genome assembly GCF_031021105.1 of Erythrolamprus reginae. Lineage (NCBI taxonomy): Eukaryota > Metazoa > Chordata > Lepidosauria > Squamata > Dipsadidae > Erythrolamprus > Erythrolamprus reginae. The sequence goes on along the minus strand of NC_091953.1, from coordinate 101,534,929 downwards.
ATTCCTAGAGAGGCCCCATGGAGGCGTCTCCCCACCTTTTCCGGTCCTGTTTCCTCCCAGGACATTCCTAGAGAGGCCCCACGGAGGCTTCTCTCTGCCTTTTCCAGTTACAGTTTCGGAGGCTCGGGTTTCTAAGTGAAAAATTGTTCTTGAGAAGAGGCAAAAAAATCTTGAACACCCAGTTATTATCTAGAAAAATTCATAAGTAGGGGCGTTTGTAGGTAGAGGTACCACTGTATCTTCAATCTTTTGTTGCATCAGGCTGTGGTTCTATCATGTTTTAAGACTGCAAAATCTATAATTACATGCCTTAACGATTATCATTCTCACTTCCATTATGATAAAATACACTCACTTCCATTACGATAAAATGTTTTGAGAGCTTGGTAGAAGACTATATTGTTTCATGCCTTCCCCCTACATTTGACCCATTATAGTTTGCTTATTAGAAGACCTGCTCTGTAGATGATGCACTTTCTTGTGTGCTTTATCTTGCACCTGGAAGAGAAGAATACACATTTTCAAATTCTGTTTGTTGATTTTAGGTCAATATTTAATGCAATCATTCCTCAGCATTTGGTGAACAAACTGGGACTAACCTTTAATACTTCTTTATGTAACTCCATTTCCTTATTGATTGTTCTGTCGAGCTCTCTGGCAGAATCCTCCCGAAAATTCAGATACAAATGTCAGACACACACACGTTTGAAAATTCAAAACAATGTTCTTTATACCGAAAATGCAAATAAACTAAGCACTCTTTTTGTATAGCAAAGAGCACTTGTCTCCAAAAAAACTGGTAATTTGTACAAAACCCTTATCAGTTCTGAGATACTTAGCTTGCAGCTGTGAGGCAATTCACAGTCCTTCTTCTTGCACAAAGGAAAGCACACTTGGCTCTGGTTCAGTTTCAAAGCGGGGAAAAAGCAGCCCGCAAAGGTCGAAGTCAGCAATGCAGGCACGAAACACAATGATCAGATAATCCTCCACAATGGCCAAACCCACAGGCTGCTATTTATAGCAGCCTCACTAATTACCCCAGCCCCACCCAACCACAGGTGGCCTCATTTTCTTTGATAATAATCTCTCAGTTGTTGCTGCCTGTGCATCGCTCTCCGCATGCATGGCTGTATCATTAACTCTTGTTCTGAATCCAAGGAGAAGCTAGATAATTGATGTCCTTCTGAGCTGTCTGCCACACTCTCCTCCTACCTGTCACTCATGTCTTCTTGGTCAGAGGAGCCTTCATCAGCAGATTCCACCGGGAGCAAAACAGGCCTGCAGCATGTGGATGTCTCCCCCACATCCACAGTCCTTGGGGCAGGAGCTGGGCCAGAGCTAACCACAACAATTGATATACCCCAGTTTGTGCAAGGTGGAAGAAAAGTTTCCAATTTCATCTCGTTGAGTACAGGTTCGTCAGAGGGCTGTGTTTCTTAAGTCTGTTACTGTTCATCTTGACGACCCATGACTGCTATGCCAAGTCTTCTATGAACCATGTTGTGAAGTATGCAGATGACACAGCAGTGGTGGATCTCATCCGGGATAACAATGAATATTCTTATAGGGAGGAGGTGAAAGCTTTGGTGGACTGGTGCAATAAAAATAACTTGGACTTTGAATGTCAATAAAACAAAGGAGATCATTGTTGATTTTAGAAAGAGCTGGCATAATCATACTCCACTTTGTAGCAAAACTGCAGCTGTGGAGGTTGTCAACAGTACTGTGGTACCTCTACCTAAGAACGCCTCTATTCACGAACTTTTCTAGATAAGAACTAGGTGTTCAAGATTTTTTTGCCTCTTCTCGAGAACTACTTCTTGAGTAGTTCTCGAGAACTATTGTATTTTCCACCTACAAACCCGAGCTTCCGAAACTGTAACCAGAAAAGGCAGGGAGAAGCCTCCATGGGGCCTCTCCAGGAATCTCCTGGGAGGAAGCAGGACCGGAAAAGGCGGGGAGAAGCCTCCATGGGGCCTCTCTAGGAATCTCCTGGGAGGAAACAGGGCTGGAAAAGGTGGGAAGAAGCCTCCGTGGGGCCTCTCTAGGAATCTCCTGGGAGGAAACAGGGCCGGAAAAGGCAGGGAGAAGCCTCCATGGGGCCTCTCTAGGAATCTCCTGGGAGGAAACAGGGCTGGAAAAGGTGGGAAGAAGCCTCCGTGGGGCCTCTCTAGGAATCTACTGGGAGGAAACAGTGCCGGAAAAGGCAGGGAGAAGCCTCCATGGGGCCTCTCTAGGAATCTCCTGGGAGGAAACAGGGCCGGAAAAGGTGGGGAGAAGCCTCCGTGGGGCCTCTCTAGGAATGTCCTGGGAGGAAACAGGGCTTTCACCCTCCCTGTGGTTTCCCCAATCGCACACATTATTTGCTTTTACATTGATTCTTCTTACAAACTTTTCTACTTAAGAACCTGGCCATGGAATGAATTAAGTTCGTAAGTAGAAGTATCGCTGTATTAAGTATCGGAGGGTGCAGATAACTAACAATCTGACTTGGTCTCTTCATACAGTATCTTTAGTGAAGCGTGCAAACCAGCATCTGCACTTCCTGCATCGGATGAGGAGAGCACCTTTTTCTCTTTCTGTCCAGGTCACTTTTTACAGAGGCATGATTGAGAATATTTTAACAAAGTGTATCACTGTTTGGTTTGGTGGTAGCAGTGCTTCAGATAGATGGGTTCATACAGAGAATGGTAAGAACAGCTGAGAAGGTTATAGCAAGTTTCGTTCCCGTTATTCAGAATATTGCTAACAACCGCTGGGTGCTTAGAGCTCAAAGCATTGTTAGAGACCCCATACACCCACTTCACAGTCTGTTTCTCTTGCTCTCCTCTGGGAGGAGGTTTCAAAGTATCTATAGTAGGATTACTAGATTCTGTAACAGCTTTTTTCCTTATATCATCTAAATGTGAATTTGCAGGATTCTTCCCCCCCCCCCCGCTGTGATGTTTCTCCGTGTCATATACAGTAGGTGTATGTATGTGGGTATAATGGTTATCCTTTGATGACTGAATACAGTGAAATTTTATTTTTTTTAAAAAACAATTAAATTATTTTTTGATTAAAACATACACACATAAAAGACAAACACAGAAACATACACTTGGGATATTTACATCCCCATTTCTAACAGAAGTTTAATCAGAGCTATAAACATTTTTGAATTATTTTGTTAAGATTTATGCTTGCACTTTTTTATTTAGATTTCAAATAAAGTTGCTTTTATCTTTTGGGCTATATTTCTATTTGGTTTTGCTTTTTTCATCGTTTTTTCTTTAAACTAATTGTTATTTTAACCAATTGAAATTTCATTTTAATATATGCTGATTAGTGTATATTTAAAGTGGCAATAAAGTTCAATTCAATTCTGTTCTGTTCTGTTCCATTCCATTTCACTCCACTCCACTCTACCGATATTCTGGAATTCAACTCCTAGATTCTGGACTTTCAAGAACCTCTAATTCTAGACTTCAATTTCATAATTGCCCAGCCACCATGATGCTGATGGAGGAATTCTGACAGTTGAAGTCAATTCTTCTTAAAATGGCTGAGATGGAGAAACACTGATCTCATAAATGAAGGAAAATACCAGTATATGTTTCGCAGGATAATGTTGCAGAATCCAATCTGAGTTGGATACCAGAATCAGAGATTTAGTCTTCCAAGCATTCAGACGTGGGTTGAAGCCCATGCCCTCTCTACTCTTTCTCTTTGTGGAAAGAGAGAAGTTTACAACGTTTGGCTCTAAGATGAATTTCAAAGCTTGGAAGAATAAACCTCTGGTCCCGATGATTGACTCAAACTGGATCCTGAAACACTGATCTAGTTGATCTAGTCCAACTCAAATTTATATTTTTTAAACACCAGATGGCAGTGTGAGATCTGTCATTATGCTTTCCTTCCCATTTACAAAGCTGTTTTTGGAAAAGTGAGTATCATTAAATTTATTAGTAAAATATTACCTTTTAGAAATATTTACAGATTCTAATAGTGGATTCAGATTCACTTCTTTTTGGAAATGTTTCAGTGTTGCACATTGTGTTATGTTATAGGAATTTTAATCTATTTCGCATTTATCCCAATGGAATATTATGATCAGGGAAGATTGGCCTGGAACATGAGAAAAGTTTATTATTCTGTTATTTATTTATTTATTTATTTATTTATTTATTTATTTATTTATTCATGTATTCATGTATTCATGTATTTGTGTGTGTGTGTTTGTTTGTTTGTTTGTTTATTTATTTATTTATTTATTAGATTTGCATGCCGCCCCTCTCTGAAGACTTGGGGCGGCTAACAACAATAAAGAAGACAATGTAACAAATCTAATACCGTGTTTCCCCGATAGTAAGGCAGTGTCTTACTATCTTTTTACCCCCAAAAGCCCCACTGTGTCTTACTTTGGGAGTATGTCTTATATTCTCTTCGGGCTTTGGCCCGGGCGAGGCCTCTTCTCCTCCGGGCGGGCGGCTTTAGGCGTCCACCCACCCCCAGCCCCGTACCGCTTTACGGGCCGGACGATTGGGGGGGCGGGGGGGCCTGAGGCAAAGGAAGTGAAGAGAACTACAGGTGCCGGGAAGGCGCGGAGCCAGGTGCGAGCGTAGCGTCGCGCGTGTCCTTTCAGATCCCCCCCGCCGTTTCCCGCCTCCACTCACCAAATTGACAGGGTGAAGGTAGCCGTTCCTGGAGGGCTCTTCTTGCCCGGGGTTTTCTTATGCGCCTTGCCCGCCGCCGCGCCCCGGCCTTTGCCCGGGGAGCCCCGCTAAGCCTTCTGCGCCTGACTTGGCGAGGCAAGAGGGAAGAAGGAGAAGCGCAAGTGGATGCGGAGCGCCCGGGAGGCATTTATCCGCCCTGGAGGCATTTATCCGTCCTTCGCTTTGACGGCGCTGGTCCGAAGCGAGCCGAGCGGGCGGACCAGCGGCATCAAAGCGAAGGACGGATAAATGCCTCCCGGGCGGATAAATGCCTCCCGGGCGCTCCGCATCCACTTGCGCTTCTCCATCTTCCCTCTCGCCTCGCCGAGTCAGGCGCAGAAGGCTTAGCGGGGACCAGCGCCGTCCTTCGCTTTGCCAAGCCGGGGAAGAGGCGGTGGCGCGGCGAGGCGCTGGTCCGAAGCGAGCCGAGCGGAGGGGAGCGCCGTCCTTCACCTCGCCGCCACCGCCTCTTCCCCAGCTTGGCAAAGCGAAGGATGGCGCTGGTCCGAAACGCCACAACCCCTTCAGCAGAAGATGGAGAATTCTCGCTCGCAGGAAAAACAATCCAGGCTCGCCAACCCGGAAATGCGAGGCGAAGGACGGCGCTGGTCCGAAGTTGTAGAACTTCCATTTTTCCGAGTGACCCCGCATTTCTGGGTTGGCGAGCCTGGATTGTTCTTCCCGACGTCATCGGGCTCCCCCCCCCGGCAATACCCCCGTGTTTCCCCGAAAGTAAGACATATGTCTTACTTTCGGGGTATGGCTTATATTAGCCGACCCCCCTGAAACCCCCCATATGTCTTACAATCGGGGGGGTCTTACTATCGGGGAAACACGGTATTAAAAAATAATCTAAAAAACCCCAATTTAAGAGACCAATCATACAAACAAGCATACCATGTATAAATTCTATAAGCCTAGGGGGAAGAGAAATTTCAATTCCCCCATGCCTGACGACAGAGGTGGGTTTTAAGGAGCTTGCGAAAGGCAAGGAGGGTGGGGTCTTCAATCCTCAGCCTATGGCTCACTAGTGTGTGGTGGCCTATTCAGAATTGGATTGCAGGAGTGGCTAGCCAGAGCACACACTCTTCAATGTGCGCACATGTGGTGGAATTCTACAGTTAGAACTGGTCCTGGATTTCCTTTATGAAAGTCCCCGGGAAGAAAATTGCAGATGCTGGCAGTAGATGCCCATGGAAGGGAGATGAAAACAGTTTCAATCCAAACACAAGAACAGATAGTGGGATGAGATTCAGGGTCAAATTTTACATTTAGAAGCAGACTTGGATTCCCTAATGCTGGAGAACAAGAAGAAATAAAACATGAATACAGTGATCCCTTGATTTTCGCGATCACGATCTTCGTGAAACGCTATATCGCGATTTTTCCACCCGATGACGTCACTCTCTTCCTTCCTTTCTCATCTTTCTTTCTCTCTCTCTTTCTTTCTCTATCTTGCTTCTTCCTCTCTCACACTCTCTTCCTCCCTCTCTCATCTCTTTCTTTCCTTCTCTCTCTTTCTCTATCTCTCCCCCTCTTGCTGGCGGGCGGCGGGCGGCGGGCGGGCGGGCGAGCGGGGGCATCAGCGAGGAGCCGGGGTTTCCCCTTTGCGTAGGCGGCGGGGAAACCCCGATCTTCGTCTGCTCGCTGCTGCTGCGGCCGCCCAGCAGCTGATCTGCTCGGCGGCAGCAGCGAGGAGCCGAATCGGGCTTTCCCCTTTGCGTGGGCGGCGGGGAAACCCCGATCTTCGTCTGCTCGCTGCTGCTGCCGCCGAGCAGATCAGCTGCTGGGCAGCCGCAGCAGCAGCGAGCAGACGAAGATCGGGGTTTCCCTGCCGCCCACGCAAACTCCACCATCTGCACATGCGCGGCCATGGAAAAAGGGCGTGCATGCGCAGATGGTGTTTTTACTTCCGCAACCCTACATCGCGAAAAATCGATTATCGCGAGGGGTCTTGGAACGGAACCCTCGCGATAATCGAGAGATCACTGTACATATTACTGCATTAGCAGTATGCTATGTGACCAAAAAAAAAAAGGAAAAGAGAAAAGAAAGGAAAGGAAAGGAAAATTGGAAAGGAAAGGACAGGAAAAGAAAAGAAAAGAAAATTGGAAAGGAATGGAAGATCGGAAAGGAAAGGAAAAGAACAGAAAATTGGAAAGGAAAGGAAGATTGGAAAGGAAAGGAAAGATGTACAATTACCTGGACAATTACATTGTTTGTTTGTTGGACAATCCTTTTTTACGGCGCCATTGTCACAACTTTTTTTTACTCTACTAATTTACGGTGGATATTCTCAAGTAAACATATATATAGTTCCTTTCCTATAGTGCAACTTTTCTAAACATTGACAGCTTTAAGATACGTAGACTTTGAGTTGGCTACACATTTTAAGTTGCCAAGGTTGAGAAACACTGCTATAGCAATTATAGCCATAAGTTAGTTTCTCTTCCTCCTCCAGTCAGTGGATCTTATCAGAATAAGAGGATTCTTGGTTGATCACTCCCCCTGTTGTTTTCTTCAACAGATGTTCTGGCAAACTGCCCAAATTCATGAAAGAATGAATTGATATACAGTATTTACGTTTGTGTTTTTAAGAGCAGTATTTGGAACAAATAATTTCCATGTAGTACAGTTTCTGTTTTGGAATTTTTTTGTGTGGAAAATCACAGTTATAGGGCTTGAATAAAGGAACAATCAGACATTTATAAACTCATCTATAGAAACTTCCTCATTGCCATTTTGGTTAATTCTTTAAGTGGTGAAATTAGGAAACTCTCTTAAGGTGCTTTAAGAAGACTGTGATCATCATAAGTTGTTATACTTTGATTATGGGAAGTGGATTATTGATATTCTGTTTTAGATTGTTTTGACTTGCTTATTTTATTTGGGTTTTCAAGGTTGGCTTAGGCTACATTTCATAACAATTTTTCAGCTTGAAAGTTTTATAACTCACAGTAACATCTATATATCTGTCTCTCTCTTGGAAACTTGAAGAAAGATACTGTATATTATTGTGATAGATTCCACATAACACTTCCTGAAACACTGCTGAACACCAGGGCCTGGATAGCTCCCAAAGCTTATTTACTGTATGTAGTCATTCAACATAGCTAAAAATACCACACAGTGTATACATGGGGGCGCAGGATATAAATCTGTATATACAGTATCTTCTGTAATAGCTTAGGGCAGAGCTTCTCAAATAGTGGGGCTCCCCCCCCCCAGAGGGGGGCACAGAGTGACCCAGGGGAATGTACACTACTCAGAAAAATAAAGGGAACACTTAAATAGAATAGAATAGAATTTTTATTGGCCAAGTGTGATTGGACACACAAGGAATTTGTCTTGGTGCATATGCTCTCAGCGTACATAAAATAAAATATACATTTGTCAAGAATCATATGGTACAACACTTAATGATTGTCATAGGGGTCAAATAAGCAATGAAGAAGCAATATTAATTAAAATCTTAGGATATAAGCAACAAGTTACAGTCATACAGTCAACATGGGAGGAAATGGGTGAAAGGAATGATGAGAAAAACTAGTAGAATAGAAGTGCAGATTTAGTAGAAAGTCTGACAGTGTTGAGGGAATTATTTGTTTAGTAGAGTGATGGCGTTCGGAAAAAAACTGTTCTTGTGTCTAGTTGTCTTGGTGTGCAGTGCTCTGTAGCGACGTTTTGAGGGTAGGAGTTGAAACAATTTGTGTCCAGGATGTGAGGGGTCAGTAAATATTTTCCCCACCCTCTTTTTGACTCGTGCAGTATACAGGTCCTCAATGGAAGGCAGGTTGGCAGCAATTGTTTTTTCTGCAGTTCTGATTGTCCTCTGAAGTCTGTGTCGGTCCTGTTGGGTTGCAGCACCAAACCAGACAGTTATAGAGGTGCAGATGACAGACTCAATGATTCCTCTGTAGAACTGTATCAGCACAACAACTGCATCAACAACACAATATAACTCCAAGTAAATCAAACTTCTGGGAAATCAAACTGTCCACTTAGGAAGCAACACTGATTGACAATCAATTTCACATGCTGTTGTGCACATTCAACTTTGTACAGAACAAAGTATTCAATGAGAATATTTCATTCATTCAGATCTAGGATGTGTTCCCTTTATTTTTTTTTTAGCAGTATAGTTGAATATCCATGCCAAGTTATGCAAATTTGATATTTGAGAGAGGAAGGGAATTGCCAATAGACCTTTTATTGACCTTATGATTCATTTATACCGGAACACATTTTTCACAGAACCTATAATCCAGTTATACCTGGTGCATTCCCGTGATATTCCCTTCTAATAGATTTTAGTAAATGGATGGCAGGTCACCTAAAAAGAGCATTTGGACTTAAAAGCAATGTAGCAATACATAATAAGCTATTTATTTCTTAGTTATTAATGAAATAGTGGGCATTTGATTATATAGGCTAAAATAAGGAAGATTAACTTCCTCCCTTTCTAGTGACTTCTCTAGTCCGTCCTTGTCATTGAAGTGTCTGGTATATTCTTTATTTGAAGATGACATCTGAAGTGCATTAAACAGATGGTATCGCTTCAGGGACAAACTCATGTTTACAGACACGTAACAAATTCCCTTACTTGTGGTAAATATTGAGAACCTATTAAAATCAGAGATGTACTGACAAATATTTTGGAGGACATTCAAAATACATATCATAATATGCTCACAGATTCAAGAAACCTTATTGAAACTCTAATTACATTGGACTTTGTTTTCATGAAGCTTTTTTTGAGAAACTGTGACCCACTACTCAGCACAACTCCACAATTCTTTGTTCTCTCCTCAAGGAGATGAAATAAGATAGCATATTGATTGTTCATCTCCCTGACCAGAGAACAAAAAATTGTAGAGTTGCGCTGAGTTGTGGATTATATCAGTGTTTCCCAACCTTGGCCACTTGAAGATATCTGGACTTCAATTCCCAGAATTTCCCAGCCAGCATTTGCTGGCTGGGGAATTCTGGGAATTGAAGTCCAAATATCTTCAAGTAACCAAGGCTGGGAAACACTGGATTATATATTTCGCAAACTAGGCAGGGCAAAAGATGGAATTTAAAAAAAAAATCAAATGTGGCTATTTAAAATGCTTAAGATTTGCAGATGATGTTTTCACAAGATCCAGAAGACCTACAAAGACACATACAAGAGCTGCACAAAGCAGGGGAACCATTTGGCTTAAAAATCAACCTGAAAAATAGCCAGGTTATATTTAATAAATTCACCAAAGAAAGAAAAAACGTTTATATTTGGAAAGGAACTAGACATAGTAGACCACTACATATACCTTGAACCAACAGAACTTAATGAAGGGGTTACAATAAAGAAATTAAATGGCATATTAAGTGTGGTTGGCAGGCATTTGGCAAGGTAAGCATAATTTTCTTTTTTTATGTTTTTTTATTGAAAATTTTAAAAGGTTTACAAAGAAAACAAACATATTTGCAAACAACAAAGGAAAAAGAAACAAAACCACCACCACCACCACTTTTCACGTATATTCTTAGCAAATGCAGTCGGTATCCAAACTGATTATTTCAGTTATTAATTTCTATCTATAAATCAGTTATTATTACTACCACCTTATATTAATCATATATACAATATTTCAAGTCATACAGATCATCAATTTAAATATTAACTGTTAAGCATAATTTTCAAGAACAACCTCTCCTATACCTAGAGAGGAAAGTTTTTGATCAGTGTGTACTATCTCTTCTAACATATGCTGGTGAAACATGGATGCTAACCTCACAATCAATACAAAAGCAATGAGTGGCGCTAAAAGCCATAGAAAGATGACAAAACAAGGTAGTAAAACCTGTACATGGATTAGAGAACCAAAAAGAAGTATACAATGTCATCAAGAGAGTACAAGAATTGAAATGGAAATGGGCTGGTCACATAGCAAGAAGAACTGGGTAGTTGGCCAAAACTCAAGAAGCATTTGAATCAAAAATCGATGTCAAATTCCAGGGAAGCTATGAAAACCTCTTTATAAATCTTGGATTATGAGCAAGAACTGATGGCCAATGGACCAAGGCATTTGATTAAAAAAAAACCATCCCCGAAAAAGACCTAAAACAAGATGGATAGATGATATCAGCAAGTATTGCAAGTATTCTATTGGCAAAAGAAAGCTCAAGACAGTATTGGTTGGAAACATGCAGAAGAGGTCTTCAAATCGCAGTGGATAGATGGCTAAAATGATGGTTGCCGCTTGAGGGTATGGTCACACAGTTCTTCATAATGTTGGGGCCTGTCCACGTCCTTTGCTAGTGAGGAGGGCAGAAAGGATGTGGGGTCAGAGGCTGAAAGCCAACAAGGCCTCTTGCACCGCCAGAGGTGCCCAGAGAGCCTCTTCTTGATGCCCGGGTGCATCAAAAGACATGAGTGGCTGAGTAGGAGGAGGTCTCTGCGTGAAATTTTATTTTATTTTATTTTATTTTATTTTATTTTATTTTATTTTATTTTATTTTATTTTATTTTATTTTATTTTATTTTATTTTATTTTATTTTATTTTATTTTATTTTATTTTATTTTATTTTATTTTATTTTATTTTATTTTATTTTATTTTATTTTATTTTATTTTATTTTATTTTATTTATTTTATTTTATTTTATTATTTTATTTTATTTTATTTACTTACTTACTTACTTACTTACTTACTTACTTACTTACTTATTTATTGGATTTGTATGCCGCCCCTCTCCGTAGACTCGGGGCGGCTAACAACAGTGATAAAAACAGCATGTGACAATCCAATATTAAAACAGCTAAAAACCCTTGTTATAAAACCAATCATACATACAGACATACCATGCATAAATTGTAGAAGCCTAGGGGGAAAGAATATCTCAGTTCCCCCATGCTTGACAGCAGAAGTGGGTTTTAAGGAGCTTATGAAAGGCAAGGAGGGTGGGGGCTATTCTAATATCTGGGGGGAGTTGGTTCCAGAAGGTCGGGGCCGCCACAGAGAAGGCTCTTCCCCTGGGCCCCGCCAAACGACATTGTTTAGTTGACGGGACCTGGAGAAGGCCCACTCTGTGGGACCTAACTGGTCGCTGGCATTCGTGCAGCAGTAGGCGATCCCGGAGATAATCTGGCCCAGTGCCATGAAGGTCATAACCAACACTTTGTGACCGGAAACTGATCGGCAACCAATGCAGACTGCGGAGTGTTGGTGTGACATGGGCATATTTAGGGAAGCCCATGATTGCTCTCGCAGCTGCATTCTGCACGATCTGAAGTTTCCGAACACTTTTCAAAGGTAGCCCCATGTAGAGAGCATTACAGTAGTCGAGCCTCGAGGTGATGAGGGCATGAGTGACTGTGAGCAGTGACTCCCAATCCAGATAGGGCCGCAACTGGGCCGCAACCTGGGCAAACGCCCCCCTCGCCACAGCTGAAAGGTGTTTCTCTAATGTGAGCTGTGGATCGAGGAGGACGCCCAAGTTGCGGACCCTCTCTCTAAAACACTTGGCTATGCCTTTTGGGTATGTAAGGGTGAGTGTTGTGACGAGTCAGTGTGGAAGTCAATTTTCTAATGTGAGAGATGGCTGATCAGATCTGGATTTGGGACTATTTAGTTTATTATGATGAATTACCAATCCAGAAACTCAAAGTGAGTCAGTGAAAATGACAGCTGTGTGATCAAAGGAGAAATAGCTGTAGCTTGATATCTGTTCTTGGACTATAATTAGCTGGCACAGAAAAGACATTCCTTGCTTTGTCGCTGCATTTTAAAACCCCTCTCCTTTATAAAATACTGTATTAGAATTAGAAACATAGAAACAGAAGATTGACGGCAGAAAAAAACCTCATGGTCCTTCTAGTCTGCCCTTATACTATTTTGTTCATTTTATCTTAGGATGGATATATGTTTATCCCAGGCATGTTTAAATTCAGTTACCGTGGTTTTCCCAACCATGTCTGCTGGAAGTTTGTTCCAAGCATCTACTACTCTTTCAGTAAAATAATATTTTCTCACGTTGCTTCTGATCTTTCCCCCAACTAACCTCAGATTGTGTCCCCTTGTTCTTGTGTTCACTTTCCTATTAAAAACACTTCCCTCCTGGACCTTATTTAACCCTTTAACATATTTAAATGTTTCGATCATGTCCCCCCTTTTCCTTCTGTCCTCCAGACTATACAGATTGAGTTCATGAAGTCTTTCCTGATACTTTTTATGCTTAAGACCTTCCCCCATTTTTGTAGCCCGTCTTTGGACCTGTTCAATTTTATCAATATCTTTTTGTAGGCGAGGTCTCCAGAACTGAACACACTTATTCCAAATGTGGTCTCACCAGCGCTCTATACAGCAGGATTACAATCTCCCTCTTCCTGCTTGTTATACCTCTAGCTATCAAGCATGCTACTTGATTTCCCTACTGCCTGACAGCACTGTTCACCCATTTTAAGACTGTCAGAAATCACTACCCCTAATTATATGCTTAAATCTTGTAAAAGCCGTGTGTGTGGACCTATTTTGGGAGGGCTCATCACTGGGACAGAACCAGGGCTGGGCTACTGCCCAGATGGGGTGGGGATGCAGTGGGGTAGCGAAAATGGAGCTCCACCTCAAAGTACCCAATTTGAATTGAAAGATGTTGAAAGAAAATGCATAAGCCACGCCCACAGTGTGGTAGTAAAAATTTTGGTAGCTCATCACTGGACAGAACACATAATAGATGAGACTGGGGCCATACTCCTATGCTTCCCCAGGCCTCATAATTCTTTTTTATCTGATCCAGATAATCTCAAATTGAACTCTGACACCAGAGAAATCATCAGAAAGGCTGGCAAGGAACACAACAGGGGATTGGCAGCAATGGTGCCCTTAGAGCCCATTGGTCCCAAATGGTGGAAATTCTGCCTGCCCTCCCTGACTCTTTCTGTTGATATGAAGTTGCAATGGTACCATAACAGAATTTCTCTTAGTTAGCTGAGTGGTGTCAGGGTGTTTTTATTTATTTTATTTTAATTTATTTATTTTGTCCAATGCACAACAATACACAATGAAGGTAATAGAGGACACCTTCGAGGAAATAGAATTAGAGAAAGAATAGAAGAGAGAGTATAGGATAAAATAATCAATGAGAGAATAGAAGAAAGATATAGGGATAGAAGAGAAGATATATGGGATATAGGAGAGACAATAGGACAGGGGTCGGAAGGCACTCTAGTGCACTTATGCACGCCCCTTACTGACCTCTTAGGAATCTGGAGAGGTCAACCGTGGACAGTCTAAGGGTAAAATGTTGGGGGTTAGGGGATGATACTACGGAGTCCGGTAATGAGTTCCACGCTTCAACAACTCTATTACTAAAGTCGTATTTTTTACAGTCAAGTTTGGAGTGGTTAATATTGAGCTTGAATCTGTTATGTGGTCTTGTGTTGTTGTGGTTGAAGCTGAAGTAGTCGTTGACAGGCAGGACATTGCAGCATATAATCTTGCCGCCTTGCTGGATCAGGGCAAAACCTATTTGAGTCCCATATTTTGTAACTTACAAAAGGGTCAACCAGATCCTTTGAGAGGTTCATAAGCAGGAGATTGAGACCTATCCCCACCATAGTTGCCCTCTAAGTGGTAGTTGGAAAACAGGAAAAACTCAAATAGAGTAAATCCCCCCCCCCCCAAAAAAAGGTTAGGAAATTCTGTGCTGTGCTAGCAAAAAAATACACAAGCTCACAGCAAACAAATCAAGTGCAGCAGGTTCCTGATTCCTCCGAGAATAGAAATCGCAATACAGAAGCATTATCAAAGATACCAAACAAATAGACACAGAAGCATTCATTATCAAAGGCATGCATGCCCTGTAAACTATCTCTTTGTGTTATTGTAACAATGTGATTCTTCTCGTTCTATAAACATAGGGAAGCCTAATGAATTTCTTATCTTTATCCTTGCTTAAAACAATACAATGAAGATATCAAAGCCTCCTTTAGACGCAGGATGGATATTACATAGTAAAGAATGTGAGTCTTGCCAATGTCATGACGATTTGCTACTTGTAGTTTGATCCCGCTTACTTTTGATGCAAGAAATATGTGTCATAGCAAAACAAGAAGTTTTATTCAATGTTACCAACCACCACGGCTGTTGTAGACTGCTTACAAAGTTCACAGAATTTATTAGGGATATCTTCTAATACTACTTCAGAAGTCATGCTCCGCAAACCTTATATCTTTAAGATCAATAATCTTTGTTATAGATGCCCTCCATGAACTTATGGAAGCTCTTTTAAAACCACCCAGTTTAAAAAGTGCACACATCCAGGGAAGAAATGGTGAACTTTTAGCACAGAATTGGCAACTTTTTAAGACTTGTGGACTTCCAAGAATTTTGAGAGTTGAAGTCCACAAGTCTTAAAGTTGCCAAGTTTGGGGATCCCTGTTTTAGCAGAATCTATGACCCCAACAGAATGAAGAGTCAATGAATAGACCAGCTTATTGTAATTTCTCTCCAGAGAAGGAGAGGAGTTCAAGTCAGCAGTGTCCAGTAGGCTAAAGTTCTGGGAGATGAAGGAATAGCCATCTAGCATGGTTGGCTTCTTCAAAAGAGCACTGGGTTCCCGTACTTCCTTTTTCAATCACTTTTGGGAATTGCTTCTAAACTGCTTTTCACCTATTAGCAAACTTTGGATTGAGAAATCTGAAAATACCAAATGACTTTACATCAACTCTTGGTGAAAAAGTTTTCAGTACAATTTTAAAACATTTTTAACTCAATAGCAAAAGAGTGATTAGAACTTTGATTCTGGAAAGTTACAAATGGACAAAGGATCTAGATCAGTGGTAAAATATCATATCCTTGCCATGAGAGGACCAAAAAATTTGAAGCCTCTATTATGATACCACCAGCAAGATTCCATGTACGTATTTTTAAAGGCCTTACCTTCTACTGGTCTACATGCTGTCATGCTGAAGCACATGAATCCTGACAAATCAATGGCCACTTTTTGGTCTTGATGAATCTCACCAATCAGCATAGCTTCTGAAGAGACAGAATTTGGAAGATTATAATTATCAAGAAGTTGCTCATGAACTTGAGCAACTGTAAAAAATAATTTTGATTTTGAAGATTCTAGTCATTTTGGAGGATCCTTGGAATGTGGATTAAAAACAGAAATTTTCTTATTTTCAAGCTCTGCACTGGAATTTTGCGAATCTGAATTGTTCAAGGCAGCTGTGACAGTACAGATAAATTGCTCCTCCTCAACAGCACAACCACATTGTTTCCCAAGATGAAATTTATAAATCAACATAGTTATAAATTTATAAACCAGCATAGTTAATTGTGTATTAATGGCCTGGTTGTTTTATTGTCATTAAATATTTTCTCAGGCCATCCAGACTTTTAATGATGTCTGCCTAGTGTATATTCGACAAGGTACTAAAAGAGTTAATCAAACCTTCTTCTAGTGGTCCATTAGAGAGCTGTGTTGCTATGAGTTGGACAAATTGTTTACATAGATCTTCCCCTGCAGAGGCTCTGTTGATAAGATGCCCTTGAAGTTGTCTGACTGGAGAGTTTTACTTTTGTGTGATAAAGTGCCACTACCTTCATAACTGCACTGACTTAAAAGTGAAATGATTTCCTCAGAATGGAAAACAGTTAGAAAATTTGGGAAAGCACTCAAGGAAGGATTCATTTTAAAGAATATACTATAGCCTGTCCAAATGCCAACAGGACTCACTTTATCTGCCTCCAGGTGGAAGATACTTCACCAGAAGAGCCATTCACTCCTCCACTCGAAACAGAATACCCTACGAAATTGGTCTTGAAAGCTTAGAACTACGATGCCTAAAACATGATCTAAGTATTGCCCACAAGATCATATGCTGCAACGTTCTACCTGTCAATGACTACTTCAGCTTCAATCGCAACAACACAAGAGCACGTAACAGATTCAAACTTAATATTAACCACTCCAAACTTGACTGTAAAAAATATGACTTCAGCAACCGAGTTGTCGAAGCATGGAACTCATTACCTGACTCAGTAGTGTCAACCCCTAACCCCCAACATTTTTCCCTCTTAGACTATCCACGATTGATATTTCCAGGTTCCTTAGAGGTCAGTAAGGGGCGTACATAAGTGCACCAGTGTGCCTTCTGTCCCCTGTCCAATTGTCTCTCCTTATCTCATTTATCTTTTCTTCCTTTCAAATATGTTCACCTATACTTTTATATCTTTTCTTCTATTCTTTTCTTTAGTTATATTACTAAATATCTATTCTCTTCAATGTGTATTATGTATTGGACTAAACAAACAAACAAACAAACAAACAAACAAACAAATAAAGTCATTCTATCTTCTGCAATCCATTGGTTGCCTTTCACAGCATAGTGGCTGGACTGAGCAATGGTCTTTTTAGATACCATCTGTCTCTGTTTACTCCATTATACATCTTAGAATGCTGAATTCAGGGGTGAGGTCCCCCTTTGCAAGACACAATTTAGACCCCAACCATTTGCTTTGGCAGGGTGAGTAATTTTATTTGATTGGCTCTTGATAAAATTTCCAAAGGATTTTTATAGAGAATCTATTATTTTTATTTTTAACTGCAGTCAGCAAGCCGAAGTTTGAAAGAACAGTCTGTGTTGTCAATAGATTCTGTCTAGTTCTAAAATGTGGTGTATTTTGTTCCTCCGTGGATTTAAAATTAGAACCTGCATCTCCCTCCTGTAAGAGCTGTTTGGCTGCTGAGCAAACAACAGCCTCTGGAGAGGGAGCATTCACTATCAGAGAGGAGAAAAGCTTTAAGAATTGTTGACTTTCAATCTTAACCTGTAGATCCCTCTCTAAGGGGTCATATCTATCCCACAGATGAAGTAAGGTGGCATTATTTACTGGACAAGCTTGCTTGTGTCTGATAAATCTGTCAATTTTCTATTGCTTCAGAGGCTTAGTTGAGGTCTGTTTTGCAGAAGATACACACTGTCAATTCTTCATTTACCCCGAGATTGCAATGAAAATGTACTTGCTGTAAAAAGGACTGATGCAATAGTAGCGATATTTTTTTTTTAGTGAAATTGTAAAAATGATTGTTAAGAGAAGTCAAATAATCTAAAAGTAAGCAGTGAATTAAAATGTAAGTTAGATAAAAAGTTTTTATGGAGAAGATAATTAGAAGGATTGCCACCTTAGGTCCTCCTCACCAATTCTCTGTCATAAAAAATTGTTCTCAATGTTTTATTTGGAAGTAAAACACTTGGTAAGTTTTACTTACCAAACTGTATATGTAAAACTACTAATATCTGACATAAAAGTGCTCCAAATTTCTCGTAATCATTTAAAATGAAGATTTCAATGAATCTATGCAATGTGGGGATCATAATATTTTTGAGCATTTCTTAAAAAGAAAGATCTATAAAAATGGACGTATAAACCTCCCTCACTCTTTACAAAATCATCCTTAATTATCATACTCATTTTAAGCCTAGCCTTCAAGCAGGATGAACCTAAGATTTTCAATTTAAACAATTTTTTTTTTTGGGGGGGGGGGGGGGCTTTCTCCAGGATACAAAATCTCATCCTCATGTCCATTTTTTTTGCAGATTTAAAAAACTGAATGTAAACTCAGTTTTCTACCATAATAATTAATTTGTCACAAAGCTTTTCTCCAGAATTCTTACCAATAATTTTCAATAAGTAAATAAATAAAGAAACAAACAGCAATTTTGAACTATGTTGAATGCTATATTAAACTATACTGCTCAAAAAAATAAAGGGAACACTCAAATAACACATCCTAGATCTGAATGAATTAAATATTCTCATTGAATACTTTGTTCTGTACAAAGTTGGATGTGCTGACAACAAAATCACACAAACATCAAATTTATTAGCCAACGGAGGCCTGGATTTGGAGTCACACACAAAATTAAAGTGGAAAGTGTTAAAATGTTCCCTTTATTTTTTTGAGCAGTGTATTTCAACCTATTTTTCAACAAATTTTAAATATTGTTGGTAGTTTATTCAAGATTCCTTTTCATGTCAATTAGATTTGCTTAGTAAACCTTGAACACAATTGTATAACCCCGTGGTAGAATTAACAGCAAACTATTTTGGAAATTAACTACAGTGGTACCCCGACATAAGAGCTGCTCTACTTAAGAGCAACTCGAGATAAGAGCTGGTAGGGGAGAGATATTTTTGTTCTACTTACAAGCCCAAATTCGAGATACAAGCGCCAAGGAGCTGTCTCCTGAAGCCGAACGCTAACTTCCGCGTTCGGCTTCAGGAGACAGCTGCGAAGCGGCGCGCGTGTTTTAAAAGGTTGCAGCCGGCCTGGGGGGCTCGGGGGGGTACTTGCAGCTTTCTTTCTTGCTCTTTTTCTTTCTCTCTTTTACCTTCCCTTCCTCTATTTCTTCTTTTCTTTCTCCTTCCCACCTTCTTCCCTCCCTCCCTCCCTTCACTCATTCCTCTCTTACTCTCCCCTTTCATAAGTTTCCTTGCTTCCTTCCTCTGTTCCTGTCCCTTCCCCCTTTCTTTCTTTCTTTCTTTCTTTCTTTTTGCTTTCTTTCTTGCTCTTTTTTTCTCTTTTACCTTCCCTTCCTCTATTTCTTCTTTTCTTTCTCCTTCCCACCTTCTTCCCTCCCTCCCTTCACTCATTCCTCTCTTACTCTCCCCTTTCATAAGTTTCCTTCCTTCCTCTGTTCCTGTCCCTTCCCTCTTTCCTTCCTTCCCACCCTCCGTCCATTCATTCACCCATTCCTCTCTTGATCGCTTAAAGCCGGTCCCTGGTGCAAAAAGGGTTGGGGACCTCTGTCCTACAGGATTGGGTGGCAGAGAAGTTGAACATATGTAAATTTAAAAGTTTAAGAAAGTTTACAAGTTAAGTGAAAGAAACTTCATTATTCATTTATATGTACATGTACATTTCTTCATTAAAAACATGTCTTTCTGCATAATTTAGACTAACTTTGTGAGTTTTTTGAGGGCTGGAACCAATTAAAATTATTTACATTAATTCCTATGGGGAAAAGTCGTTCGAGATAAGAGCTGCTCGACTTAAGAGCCCAGGTCCGGAACGAATTAAACTCGTATCTCGAGGTACCACTGTATTTCATGACCTTGTGCAATGTTGGCTCATTTTCATGCATGAATTTGAATTAATTGTTGCAACCCAAGGGTTGAGACTTAACCTATACAAATGTATGCATAGGTAAGTACACACACATATACTTAGTGGTGCCATGAGAATGTCAAAAACTTGCACAACTGTATCTATTATGATTCAATCAATGGTGGGTTTATTTGTTTGTTTGTTTGTATTTCTATGCCACCCTTCTCCGTAGACTCAGGGTGGCTTACAAAATTAATAGAATAGAATAGAATTCTTCATTGACCAATGTGATTGGACACACAAGGAAGTTGTCTTTGGTGCATATGCTCTCAGTATACATAAAATAAAAGATAAATTTGTCAAGAATCATGAGGTACAACACTTAACTGTTGCCATAGGGGTTAAATAAGCAACGAGGAAACAAAAAAGCGGGCACTTTGATTTTTCACACACTGACATCAACAATCTCGAAGCGCCTGAAACGTTTCTGGGATGGCGGGGGGGGGGGGAGAGAGAAGAGTAAAATCTTCTGCGCAGGCGCAGTAGGGAAAAGTGACTTCATAATTCCGCCACCTCAACGTCGGGTTCTTTCCTTCCGCTGCCCGGGTCCCGTTGCTTTGCCGGAGCAGGGGCTGAAGCGGAGGGAGGGCGGGGAGAGAGAGAGAAAAAAAGCAGAGGGCCCATGCGCGCATGCGTGGCGCCGCTGCCCTGCCAGGAACTGGCCTGGCTCCTGTTCCTGCTGCCGCTGGTGGCGCGGCGGGCTGAGGAGGTCTGTGGCGGGCCAGGCGGCGGCGGTGGTGGCTGAGGGATCCCGAGGGTGAAGCCGATGCCTTGCGGTGCCGAGCGCTGCTTGCTCGCGGCGGAGTCTCCCCCACCCGGCTGGGGATGCTGAGTAAAGGGACGCTGCAGCGCGTGCTGTCTGCCATCAATAGGAGGCGGAGGATGAAGCTGCTGATGGGGCTCGCTCTGGTCGCCTATGTCGTCTGTAAGTGGAGCGGCGGGAGACGAGCACTTCATTCATCCGGCTCCTTCGGGCAGGCCGGGAAATGGCCACTTTTTTTCCCTGGCCCCGTGGAAAGGCTGGGCAGGCTGCTTTCCTTGTTGCGCGCCTGTTTTGCCCAGGCGGCATCGAAGGGGTTGCATGCCAGCGCGGGGAAAACACAACAACAACGCAGGGAGACGGGCTGTAGCAATTCCGGGGTTGCCATAGGTTTTAGGGGGTGTCACCTGAGATTGCCAGGCTCCTACTTCAGGAT
This sequence comes from Erythrolamprus reginae, assembly GCF_031021105.1. NCBI lineage: Eukaryota > Metazoa > Chordata > Lepidosauria > Squamata > Dipsadidae > Erythrolamprus > Erythrolamprus reginae. The sequence goes on along the minus strand of NC_091953.1, from coordinate 101,513,881 downwards.
GTGTGGATGTGTGATTATTTTTCTTTAAATGGGAAAAAAATCCTGTCTTGTGTGACCATCGTGCATTCTGCTCCCGGGTGCTTCCTTTGAAACTTTTCAGAAGTCCAAAACCAATTTTTTTTTCATCACCTTCTGATCTGTCACTCGCTTTAGGCCCTGACTGTCTGGCTGACCACAAGCGTCTCTTTGCTTTAGAATTCTTTATTTTATTTTATTTATTTATTTATTTGGTCCAATACAAAATGAATACATGTAGTAATATATATCAAGGAAAGGATAGAAGAGAAGATATGAAAATAAAATACGTCAATGAAGAAAAGAGGAAAAGATATATGAATGGAAGAAAAGAATATAAAATATATAGGAGAGTCAATTGGACAGGGGACGGAAGGCACAGTACTGCACTTATGCACGTCCCTTACTGACCTCTTAGGAATTTGGAGAGGTCAACCGTGGATAGTCTAAGGCAGTGTTTCCCAACCTTGGCCACTTGAAGATATTTGGACTTCAACTCCCAGAATTCCCCAGCCAGCGAATGCTGGCTGGGGAATTCTGGGATTTGAAGTCCAGATATCTTCAAGTGGCCAAGGTTGGGAAACACTGGTCTAAGGGGAAAATGTTGGGGGTTAGGGATTGACACCATGGAGTCCGGTAATGAGTTCCACGCTTCGACAACTGGATTGCTAAAGTCATTTTTTACAGTCAAGTTTGGAGCAGTTAATATTAAGATTGAATCTATTGTGTGCTCTTGTGTTATTGGGGTTGAAGCTGAAATAGTCGTTGTTTAAGGCGTTGTAGTTCTAAGCTTTCTAGACCCAGGGTTGTAAGTCTAGTTTCGTAGTTTCGTAACTGTATTTTTTGAATATCTTTCTCTAATGGTAAGTTGAAGATAAGTAATATCTTGGGGACAATTAAGTGTCAGTAATTATGTTGGCCCTCTGGATGCAGTATTGGAAAAAAAAATGTTCCTGCACAGATAATTTCAGTATGCAATTCCAGTTATCTCTGTCCTTATATTTGTCTTGATACATCCACAAATGATAGAAATTTCAATAGTTTGCAGATTGGCAAACTTGGGCCAGTTTGCCGCTCATATAACAATATAAACATGGTATTCCTTTTATTGTAAAGTCCTAATCCAAAAATTCTTGCCTTTGTTTTGGAGACATGGCTGTCAATTTAACTAGATGCTCTTTAAAATATCTTCCAGTCCTTAGGTGATGTAATTCTGTGACTAATAATTTTGTAACTTGTTGCTTGTATCCTAAGATTTTTATTAATATTGATTGTTTCTTCATTGCTTATTTGACCCCTATGACAATCGTTAAGCGTTGTACCACATGATTCTTGACAAATGTATCTTTTTCTTTTATGTATGCTGAGAGCATATGCACCAAGACAAATTCCTTGTGTGTCCAATCACACTTGGTCAATGAAGAATTCTATTCTATTCTATTCCTAATAATTTTGTAAGCCACCCTGAGTCTACGGAGAAGGGTGGCATAGAAATACAAACAAACAAACAAACTGGGAGGAAAAAGGTGACGGGTGAGGAACTAACTTTTGCACATACTCAGCCAATCCAAAATAGAGCTTGCACGCCTTTGAAGACAGAACGCAGCAAATATAAATAGGAATCGTGTTTGATGATTTTGGTTTTCCTATGTTTTGGGCTCCGATTCCAATTGGAGATTACAAAGCTTTTAATGTCAAGATATCTACAGAGGATATCAAGGGTTAATTAACAGGAGGACAGAAGGAAAAGGGGGGGATCGAAACATTTAAAATAAGGTTCAGGAGGGAAGTGTTTTTAATAGGAAAGTGAACACAAGAACAAGGGGACACAATCTGAAGTTAGTTGGGGGAAAGATCAAAAGCAACGTGAGAAAATATTATTTTACTGAAAGAGTAGTAGATCCTTGGAACAAACTTCCAGCAGACATGGTTGGTAAATCCACAGTAACTGAATTTAAACATGCCTGGGATAAACATATATCCATCCTAAGATAAAATACACAAAATAGTATAAGGGCAGACTACATGGACCATGAGGTCTTTTTCTGCCGTCAGTCTTCTATGTTTCTATGATATGGTATCTGACTTGCTGGTCACCAGAAGAGCAGTTGAGTGAAACTATGGAATTCTTAGTTGTGCTCCAGGTTTTCAAGGTAACTTCCCCAAGGTTTGAATTTGATGCGTTTAAAGAATCTGCTGTCCCGGTGACTGCAAACCTTTTGAGCTTGACCTCTCAAAAATTTGGAAAATGCCTCCTAACTTGACTGCTGGCATGTCACACCTTCACCAGACCAAAGAGAAACATTTTATCTGCCCTGCAGCCAGGCCATTGTAAATGAGTCCTCGGAGAGGGGCGGCATATAAATCCAATCAATCAATCAATCAATCAATCAGTAAGCAAACAAACAAACAAACAGGAAGTGACAGCACTGCCTCCACTTCAGCCCTCGTGCCACCACTGCTACCAAAAAGGCCATCTCTCAGCACCATATGCTAGTAACTTTTGGGCAGTGTATTCATTCTCTTTCCATCGACAGTCCCCTCGGCCCACCTGAGGCTGCTTACAGGTTGCACAAGGCCTTGGTGCTTGAAGTGGTTTTGGAGAATGCCTTTCCACGGTCTCAAGCTCCCCCAAACCACATGATGGCAAGACCCATTCTCACATGATTTTCAGACCCCCTGGGTGCCATGCAAGAGCACAGTCCTCTTACATGATTTCTGGAGGATCCAGAAGCTATGTGAGGAACACCCCATTCTCTCTCTTTTTTAAAAAAAAAAAGTTTTTGGTCTTTTAACATCTCATGTCATGAACATTTGCTTTAATACATCCATATATATTCTTAATATTTTTGTTTTAAAAATAATTACAAATCCATTATCATTTCATTTCCAATACATCTCTCACATTTCTTTTTTTTCTTGACATCCGTCTTTAATCTCCATATTTTAATTCCAGCAATCAGAGATGTGACCATTTCCCAATTTATATACAGTGATCCCTCGATTTGCGCGTTCTCGATTAGCGCGAAACGCTGCAACGCGGTTTTTCAAAAAATATTAATTAAAAAATAAGTCCGCGTTTTTTTCCCCACACCACGGTTTTTCCCGCCCGATGACGTCATACTGATTGCTGATTGGCCAAAATCAGCAAAAGGAGGGAGGATTGCCATTGCCGCCAGCGCTGCCCCAAGAAAGCCGGTGAGAGGAAGGAAGGAGGGAAGGAGGGAGGGAGAGAAGGGAAGGAGGGAAGGAGGGAGGGTTGCCATTGCCATTGCCACCAGCGCTGCCCTGTGGGTAGCGGCGAGGAGACCGGAAAAATCACCATTGCATTGCCAGCCTCCGAACTTGCGTCGCTCCACCTTCTGCGCATGTGCGGCCATGGAACAAAGGGCGCGCATGCGCAGATGGTGTTTTTACTTCCGCATCCAGTATAACGCGGAAATCGGTTAGCGCGGGAGGTCTTGGAACGTAACCCCCGCGCTAACCGAGGGATCACTGTACTGTATTTCTAATGTTGGTATATTTTACTTCACTTATTTCCTAAACATTAATTTAATTTCTTTATCCTCTTGTCCACATCATTACTTTTTACATACAAAATATATTTCAAAATTACAGTACATGTTTCAATCTTCATCTTTTCTTATGTTATTTTATAATTTCATTTGTACACGTTATTCATACATATATTTTATCCTTATTACAATAAACTATTTATAGTTATATAATACCAGTAAATTAATTAATCATACACATTAACACTAATTTTATCTCATATATCCCAACACATATAATTTCCTTTCTACATATTTCTTCTATAATCATTACTTTCTTTTTTTCCCATATTTTAAAATTACACATTTTCAATCTTCATATTTTCTGTTGTCAGACTTATGTTCAAAAATATATTGCATATTTCAATCTTTCTATTTTCTTATATTTTTCAATCTTCATCTTGTGTTATTTTATAACTTCATTTCTACATTTCTTCGATCTTCAAAATTATATTCAAAAATGTTACCTTTTTTCTCATACAAAACCTTTAAAACCCAATCTTCATATTTTCTACATTTAAACATATTACTGTACTAATTAAACATACACATTTTTATTTTTATTTGATCCCTTCTCTTTTACCCTGCTCCAAAGATTTAATCTTCTTTTCATTTTCTTTTTTGGTTGCCTCCCCTGTATTTCTTTTACCCCTCTCACTTCTATCTTTAACTTCCTTTATTTGCTATCATCTCTATCCTTCTCTCTTCTTTTTTACCTTTTTTATTGTCTAATATTGCTTTCCTTTTTCTAGATCTTTTCTTCCTTTCTTTCTCTCTCTCTCTCTCTTTCTTTCTTTTTCCCCTTCTAGCTTTCTTTCCCTTGCTTATCTTTCCCTTTCCAGAGATTTTCCCCTTCTGCTTTTCTACCTTTTCTCCGTCTGTGTTTCTGTCATCCCTTTGTTGTATTTTTTTTCTTGTATTTCTTATATTTCTTGGTTCCTCTGTTTCTTTCACTCTTCCAAAGTTCGCCACATTTTCCTCATTTGTCTGAATGGCATTTGTTATTTTTTTCATCATATTTCCCAGTTTTAGTTCTATACTATACATAACTTGAAGTATTTCTTTCATTCCCACGTGCTGCTTATTTACAATAAATAAATCTTAATATCCTGGGGTGTGCTTTCCACATCTTTATTTCCAGTTGGTGTCATTTTAACAACAAAGTTTAATCCACGATAATTGTCCAACGAAGGGAAAAGTTCCTCTCAATTCCCCCCAAAATGGCATTCCTGCTTCAATTCAGAAATTCCTCTTCATTATTCTGTGCCCTATTTCATTGTTTTAAGTTTATAAATCTAATATATGTAGTAGTTAATTTATAATAAGGCAGAGACAGCTTCCAGATCAAATATGGGTTTTTTTTTTCTTTTAAAATGAGGCATCATTTCAAAATCACATCTTTTAAATCTTCCAAGAAAAACATTTTTCCCCTCCTATTTTCCAAATATTTTATTCTCTATTTTGGCATGTTTCACCTGCTGCTATTCTTTAGCTTCCTTATTTCTCCCCCTTTTATATCAGATTGCAAATGACTCACTTTTCCTCCTGCTCAATCTTGTTAAATTCTGGCTCTCTTTGTGGCAGCCATGTTTGCTGCCGCAGCTCTGCACATTGGCTAGAGCAGTGATGGCGACCATAGGTGGCACACGGAGCCATATCTGCTGGCACACAAGCCGTTGCCCTAGCTCAGCTCCAACGTGCATGTGTGTGCAGGCCAGCAGATTTTTGGCTCGCACAGAGGCTCTGGGAGGGCATTTATGGTGGTGGTGAGGATTTTATGCTCCTCCAGCTTCCGGGAAGTGTTTGGAGCCTGGGGAGGGTGAAACACAAGCCTGCTGGACCCAATAGAAATTGGGAAACAGGCTATTTCCAGCCTCCAGAGGGCCTCCGGGGGCAGGGGAAGCTATTTTTGCCCTCTCCAGGTATTGAATTATGGGTTGGGCACTCGCGCATGTACAATAGCGCACACTCACACTCTTTCGGCACCCAAGGAAAAAAAGGTTCGCCATCACTGGGCTCAGAGATTGGAAATACGGCTCCCTTCTACCCTCTTGGCAGTCCCCCTTTGCTTCTCCCCCCTCTATGGGGGGGTGGTTGGCTTAGGTCTGAATTCAGACCCTCAGGCGTGGGATGTTCGGAGACAGCCGTGGAAGTTGCGGTTGGTCCCGGCTTCCGATCTTGCCGAAGGAGAAATCGGAAGTCCCAGGAACACCCCATTCTCAAACAGTATCTGCAACTTCTGAAAATTGCATGAAAATAAGGTCTGCTTTTTAGAATAGTTGTCAGGTGTTGGTGAAAACTGGTATGAACCCCGAAACATCATGGTGTGTCACTTTTAACACACCTATAACATGGGTGTCATAGGTTCACTGTCCTGCTATGCTCTTGTGCATTCCAGAGGTGCAGTTTCGGAGCATGCAAACTCTAGCCATGTTCTACTTACATTGTGACTTTTCACACAAACATAAGGAGAGAACCTACAGTGTAATATTAAGATAGATGTTTCATCACTTTGAAGATGCTACGAGTTGCTTGAAACACCCTTAACTCTGCACTGTATTATCACCTAAATCACAACTTATTCAGATCTGTATCAATCTTCAGTCTGGTTCTGTCTATAGATATTTTTGGAATTAATTTATAATTCCTGTGTTGTGTCTTACAAAAGGAGTCCATATGAGTTCTTATCTCATATTTACAAAGACAAGTTTCTGAGTTGTAATAAGTATCCTAAAGAAGGGCAACAGTTGATGGAAGGCCAGCATTTCAGCCTAAATTGCCAAGAACATTTTTGTTGGGTTGGGAAGCATTGGGCAATCACAATACTTAGCTACCTAATTAAAGGTTCATGTAACTGTATTTTTAAACCTTTTTTTTCTGCCCAAAAGTTTAAGACCAGGTTGGATAATGTCATCTGAATCAACATGACAAATATTTGAATGTTAATATTATGATGTGGTTCTTGATAAGAAACAAAATTGATAGACTTGTTTATATACTGGACACTTTTTTATATGAGATGTGTCAGTGGAATATTCTGTTTTGTAAGAAAGAAGCTTAGAACAGCCTTTTCGATTTGATATTCTCTATTTGTGTCCTTACGACAAGATTTACTGGTTCTGCTGACCAAGAATTATAATCTAGCCCGGAGGGCATCAGTTAAAGAAAGTTGACTTTTAGGAAAGTTTTTTTTTTGCTTACCAAAGTTTTTTTTGCAGTATTGTGGTTTTATTGTGTGTTATCTCTGGTATTAGGTTTAAGGCTTAAGGCTTACTGGTGTCTAATTTGTTTTATTGTACCAGAATCCTCTGTTGATCACATGCTTTTGATATAGGGTGTTTTTCCCCCTTCCATTCAATTGTGTCCAATTCTCAGAGACTACCTGGACAAGCTCTCTCCAGTTTTCTTAGCAAAGTTTTTTGCTTCCTTCCCAAGGCTGAGGGAAGATAACCAGCCCAAATCTAAAATTCCCAGTTTCCTAGTTTCTAGTGTGATACTTTAACCACTACACCAAATTAGCTATGAATGAGGACAATGAATAAATTTTCCATAGTTGATTCTGCTTTCCATTGATTTTAAGAATTTTCTAACAATGTGTAAGGCCTATATTATGTACAGGTAAAACTTGAAAAATTAGAATATTGTGCAAAAGTTCGTTCATTTCAGTAATGCAACTTAAAAGGTGAAACATAATATGTGACAGAGACTCATTACATGCAAGGCAAGATAGTTCAAGGCAGCCATGATTTGTGATGATTATGGGGTACAGTTCATTAAAACCCCAAATCCACCATCTCAATGAAGTTTTGCACGATATTCTAATTTTTCATGTTTCACCTGTACAGCACCTATGATGTTTTGCATGTTTAAGGAAACTAGTGATGCCTGCTAAATATTTGTGCTGCCTTTTGCAGGAGATTAAGGTGTCCAGTAGCCATTTATTTGTGATGCAAATGGATCTCTCTCAAATTATCCCCTTAGGTAGTTTGTCTTTGAAATAACATATTGTTGCATAGTTGTCAAAAAGTGTCACACAAATGCAGAGGTTTCAACTTGGAAAAGGGCTATTTTTTTTAAAAATGTCTTAGTCATACCTTTTCATATTACAGTACTTAATTACGGTACTTGCAATTTGTTTTCTACTTGCCTCCTTTTTATATGAAAACTAACTGCATTTATTTATTTTATAAGACTTTTATCCTGTTTTATTATCTTATAAGTAATTTGAGGTGGTGAACATGCCAGACACTCTTTCCTCCTCCTATTTTCCACACAACAACAACAACAACCCTGTGGGGTGGGTTGAGCTGACAGAGAGGGACTGGCCCAAGGTCACCCAACCAGCTTTCAGGCCCGAGATAGGATAAGAACCCACAGTCTCCTGGTTTCTAAACAAGCACCTTAACACTTTAGCAATATTTTAAAATAAAAATAATGTACATTTTAAAGCCATTGCATTTTAAAATTGTTTACTTTTATCCATTGAAATTGCAGTAAGTTGTAACTTTTGGGAAATATATTTTGATTAAAAAATTAGCATAGTTCATGTACTAAGAGTTTATAATACAGTTGAAATGGACATTATTTCTCTACTGAACAGTACCAATAGCTGGGTTTAGCTTCTCTCAGGGTCTACCATTTCCATCTAACTGGTGTATAGTAGGATATCTATAATCTTTAATACATCTATAATATGTGTTAGTAAAGTTCAGTATTTTTTACTTCTTTTATATACTGTGAAGTTATGTCATTGTTCTATTTTATATATAAATTAAAATGTTAATTACATTTTAATTTATATATAATTTATATATAAAATGCAATGTTAATTACATTTTAATTTATATATAATTTATATATAAAATGTAATGTTAATTACATTTTAATTTATATAAAAAATAGAACAGTGGCATTAGAAGTAGGTGGCATTAGAAGTAGGTGACCATGAGAACAAATAATATTTATTCATTCATTCATTCATTTATTAAATTTGTATGCCGCCCCTCTCCAAGGACTCGGAGTGGCCCACAACAGCAATAATAATACAATATAATACAAGTCCAATATTAAAAAACTAAATTAAAAAAACCCATTACAGTGATCCCTCGATTATCGCGAGGGTTCCGTTCCAAGACCCCTCGCGATAATCGATTTTTCGCGATGTAGCGGTGCGGAAGTAAAAACTGCGCGCATGCGCAGATGGTGTTTTTACTTCTGCTCGCCGCCCGCCGCTTCCCCGGCCGCCTGGCGCTGCGATCTTCCGATCGCAGTGCCAGGCGGCCAGGGAAGCGGCCAGGGAAGCCAAGGGAAGATCGGAAGATCGCAGCACCAGGCGGCCAGGGAAGCAGCCAGGGAAGCCAAGGGAAGATCGCCAAGGAAAACGTCCAGCCCAGCCCCCCCGGAGGCGTTTTCCTGGAAGGAGTGCCATCCACCACCGAGCTTTTCGTAATCTGTTTCAATTTTCTTCACTCCCCCCCCTCAACATTCCCCGCCTTGCCTCGCTTGACTGTTCGGAGGACATGACATTCACCGCCTCCCGTGCCTCCTTCAACTTTGTGATTGGACGCGCCTCCTGCCGCTCTGCCCAATCGCAAAGCCGAAGGATGCACGGGAGGCGGTGAATGTCATGTCCTCCGGCCAGTCAAGCGAAGCAAGGCGGGGAATGTTGTGGGGGGAGTGAAGAAAATTGAAACAGATTACGAAAAGCTCGGTGGTGGTGATTGCACTCCTTCCAGGAAAACGCCTCCGCGGGGGCTGGGCTGGGCGTTTTCCTGGAAGGAGTGCCATCCACCACTGCGCTGCCAAGCAGATCAGCTGCGAGGAGCCGAAGAAACCTTCCTTGGGTCTTCCCCGCCGCCCACGCAAAGGGGAAACCCGGATCTTCGGCTCCTCGCAGCTGCCCGCCCGCCGCTCGCGATATAGCGTTTCGCGAAGATCGAGATCGCGAAACTCGAGGGATCACTGTACTACTAAAAAGCAATCAATTCTACACAATCACACCACTCTCAAATGCTAAAGTCAGAAGGGTGGGGGAGAGAATTAATCCCCCCATGCCTGGTGGCATAAATGGGTCTTCAACATCTTGAGGAAGGTAAGGAGGGTGGGGGACAATTCAAATCTCTGGGGGGAGTTGATGCCAGAGGGCCGGGCTGCCACAAAGAAGGCTCTTCCCCTAGGTCCCGCCAGACAACATTGTTTGTCAACGGGACCCAGAGAAGGCCAACTCTGTGGGACCTAATTAACCAGGGACTTGCCTCCAGAGTTGTGGATGCTCCATCACTGGAAATTTTTAAGATGAGATTGGATAGGCATTTATCCTTGGTGATATAACTTTTTTCTGCCTGAGCAGGAACTTGGACTAGAAGACCTCCAAGGTCACTTCCAGAAGTACAATATTGATTTGAATGGTCTGTTGAACTTAGGTGGTATTTGTGTATGTGCTGATTCTATTGTTGCAATGTAGTTCATTGTCTTTAAAATTTCTCTAAGCCTTCACAAAGGCACTCTGAAAGCCTCACAATCAGGACTAAAAATCTTATGTAGTGTGGTTAGGAAACCAACAAGGAAGTATTTCTTGTAGTTTCTTATGCTGATGGCTTTGGTGATTGGTTGCTTAGATAACAACTGCTTTAGAATTGTGCTCAAGGGGATTTGACAAAACAAAAAGATTAATTCATTGTGCTTTCTGATATTCATTGTTGCACTAAATTTTGTCCTTTTGTATGTGGAGACCACAGAATGCATTTGAAAATGCAAAAGGCTTCCTGCTAGTTGGCCTGCAAACTTGGGGCATGTGTGCACTCTTCACATTCCTGTTGTGCTGCTAAAGGATATTTTCCCCTGTTGGTTTGACCTGTCGGCTGTCACATATCATTCCATTAGCATTTCAGGTGTAAGAAAAATATTTGCTTTGCTGAACGAGGTTGCACGATGCATGACTGAAGATTTCTGTGTGCTATTTAAGATGTAATAACAGTACAAGTTTTAATTAGGATGTACGAGGCAAGGAGGGATTTTTAGTTTTCCACAATAAAACTTATGCCCTGATCATCAGTTCATTCTTTCTTTTTAGAGTAGAGTAGAGTAGAGTAGAATAGAATAGAATAGAATTCTTTATTGGCCAAGTGTAATTGGGCACACAACGAATTTGTCTGATGCATATGCTCTCAGTGTACAAAAAAGAAAAATATTTGTTAAGAATCATGACAATGATTGTCATAGGGTACAAATAAGCAATCAGGAAACAATATTAATATAAATCATAAGTATACAAGCAACAAGTTGCAGTCATAAGCGGGAGGAGATAGTGATAGGAATTATGAAAAGACTAATTGTAATAATAATGCAGCCTTAGTGAATAGTTTGCCAGTGGTGAGGGAATTATTTGTTTAGCAGAGTGATGGCATTCGGGAGAAAACTGATCTTATGTCTAGTTGTCTTGGTGCACAGTGCTCTATATTTCTTCACTATTGTTCTTAATCTGCTAGATCTAAGCTACACTCTGCCCTGCTCTACCCTACCTTACCCAGCCAATGCCAGGCTGACAAGAAGAATAAAGTTGGGGACTGAGGGAGGGAAATATGAAGATAAGCCTGTAAGTATTGGGGTAGACAGAGCCAGTGCATGTCCCTGATTGTTTGCAAGGCTAGGTTTTGGTGTGAAGGAGATTTACTTTCAAAACATTGTATGAACAAGCCACATTTGTGAGCTGACTGGAATCTTATTTTCTGCCAGGATGTCTTCCTGTCCTGGAGGAGGTAATTGATTGGAAATGGGTATGTGACAGATTAAGATCTCTATGTCCTTTAAAAAAAGCAAATGCAAACCCTAGTAATTTCTCTTTTTATGTTTCTTTAGTTTTCCTCAGACAAGGAAAGATAGATTTTTTTAAAAAAGTTGAAATTAAGAAAGCCTGTATAGGAGGTCAATGAAGCCATAACGGGATTATTCCTTTATTCCTGCCAATCTTTCTGCAAGCTGGATTGCTCATAGCACTCAGCATGAATTGCATCTTTATTATTATTATTATTATTTATTAGATTTGTATGCCGCCCCTCTCTGAAGACTCGGGGCGGCTAACAACAATATAAAAAGACAATGTAAAGAAATCTAATATTAAAAACAATCTAAAAAACCACTCATACATACAAGCATACCATGTATAAATTCTATAAGCCTAGGGGGAAGAGAAATTTCAATTCCCCCATGCCTGATGACAGTGGTGGGTTTTAAGGAGCTTGCGAAAGGCAAGGAAGGTGGGGGCAACTCTGATATCTGGGGGGAGCTGGTTCCAGAGGGTCGGGGCCGCCACAGAGAAGGCTCTTCTCCTGGGTCCCGCCAAATGACATTGCTTAGTCGATGGGACCCGGAGAAGGCCAACTCTGTGGGATCTAACCGGTCCCTGGGATTCGTGCGGCAGAATGCGGTCCCGGAGATATTCTGGTCCGATGCCATGAAGGGCTTTATAGGTCATAACCAACACTTTGAATTTTGACCGGAAATTGATCGGCAACCAATGCAGACTGCGGAGTGTTGGTGTAACATGGGCATACCATGAATTGCTGTCCTGCAGAAGTGGGTTCCTACTGGTTCTAACCGGTTTTATAGAACCATTAGTAAACTGTTGATGATGTCACACAGCCAGTTCTGTTGGTAGCGCTCTGTAAGAACATAAGACGAGCCATTCTGAATCAGGCCAAAGCCCATCAAGTCCAGCAAGCTGTGTCACACAGTGGCCCACCAATTGTCCATGGAGATCTTGAGTAGAAAGAGAAGGCAAAACCCTCCCTTTTCCTTGACCCCCAACAAATGGTACTCAAGGAAATCCTGCCTGCCTCAATCAACATAGAGGCGGCACATGGACATCCGCTTCAATAACCACAGATACACTTGGCATCCATGAATCTGTCTAATCCTGCCTTGAAGCTATTCAGGCTGACAGCTGTCACAATCTCTTCTGGAGGTGAATTCCATAAACCAATGACCCTCTTGGGGAAGAAATATTTCCCTTTATTTGTCCTCACTTTCTTACCTATGAGCTTTGTTCTGCTGGCGTGTTTCAACCGCCCGTAATTACAGGGTAATTAGTCCAGGAAGACACACCCCACACGATAAAAGGAAAACCCAAAAGTTTTTATAAACAGAAAAACAGAAACAGCTCCCTTTTTAAATGTCAAAGGGATTTTCTGGTACGCACAAGGCACAGGTTAAATGCAATCCAATTGCTCACCCAATAACTGGGAACAGCACAAAAGCCATGATCTTGACGAAACAATGAATCCGATAAACTGCCATGAGGCTAAAACACCAGGCTGCACTTTTATTTGTAGCACTAATTACAGTAGCCCCACCCAACCACAGGTGGCCTCATTTTCTCTTGTAATAATCCTTCAGTTGTTGTCTCATATGCATCACTCTGCGCATGCGTGGATGTGTCATTAATTCTTGTTCAGAATCCAGGAATGATACAGATGATTGATCTCCTCCTGGGCTGTCTGCCAAACTTCCCTCTTCCTTGATCAGAGGAGGCTTCGTCAGCAGATTCCATCAGGAGCAAAACAGGCCTGCAGCATGTGGATGTTTCCCCCACATCCACCTGCACATTCCTTGGGGCAGGAGCTAGGCCAGAGCTAACCACAACAAGCTTTAGGGAGTGCCCCCTTGTCCTAATATTGTGTAATAAAGAAAATAATTTTTCTCTGTCCACCTTTTCTATCCCATGCATGATTTTATACACTTCAATCAAGTCACCCCTTAAACGCTGAAGAGACTAAGGCATTGCAACCTGGTTTCATAAGGGAGGTGCTCCACTTCCTTGATCATACTTGTTGCCCTTTTATGCACCTTTTCCAGTTCCATTATATCCTTCTTGAGGTGCGGTGACCAGAACTGTACACAGTCTGTGCGCACTGCCATCTTGGATTTTCCTTCTGCGCATGTGCAGAAGCTACTTTTTGATTGCCTGACACACACATCTGGCATAACCCTGAACAAACTGGCAGCAAAAGGATTCACAACTCACCCCTGCTGTCCTGTCTGTTTCTATTCCAGGGATGAAGAATTATAAAGCACAAGCCTTTTTCTCTGTTCCCGTTGTTTCCTATTGCTGAAATGCTTGAAACATGAAATACTTAAATAACTTTGAGATTTGTTCTTCTGAAATGCAGACAATTCAAAATGTTTTTTACAGAATATTTGGATAAGATACAGTGGTACCTCTACTTACGAACTTAATTCGTTCTGTGACCAGGTTCTTAAGTAGAAAAATTTGTAAGAAGAAGCAATTTTTCCCATAGGAATCAATGTAAAAGCAAATAATACGTGTGATTGGGGAAACTACAGGGAGGGTGGGGGCCTTGTTTTCTCCCAGGAGATTCTTAAGAGAGGCCCCACAGAGGCTTCTCCCTGCCTTTTCCTGCCCTGTTTCCTCCCAGGAGATTCCTAGAGAAGCCCCACGGAGGCTTCTCGCTGCCTTTTCTGGTTACAGTTTCGGAGGCTCCCGTTTGTAAGTGGAAACTGGTTCTTGAGAACAGGCAAAAAAATCTTGAACAACCAGTTCTTATCTAGAAAAATTCATAAGTAGAGGCGTACTTAGATAGAGGTACCAATGTACTTTGTTTTGACATAACAAAATATATTTTGTGTTTCACGCAAAGAAGACATTATCACTAAAACATAGCTGTGGAATAATTTTTAAAAAGCACAGTTTCTGCAGAATGTAATTTGTCTGAGATTTCATATTCTAGGCATTGTACTGTATCGAGAAGGTGAACAGGATGTTAGTTAGTGATTAAGACACCAGGCTAGGAACCAGGAGACAGGCATCTGTAGTCCACCTTAGGAATGAAAGCCATCTGTCACTTTGAGTCGGTCCTTCTTTCTCAGCCTCTCACAACAGGCTCTTGCAATAAACCAAGTCATCATTTCCTCTTACAACAATCGATCAATACTTGGTTGATCTGGAAAAAAAAGTAGATGCAGAAAAATGCTAGGAAGAAAAAAAACAACCCTCAAGGTGAATCCTCAGATTCTGAGCATAGTATATGGTCCGTTTCCGTTTTATGTATGGTTTGTCTGAGATGTATGACTGTTTTTTATATTAAGGGGTTTTAAATTGTTTTTAACTATTGGATTTGGACTGTTTTCTTGTTGTGAGCCGCTCTGAATCTTCGGAGAGGGGCGGCATACAAATCTAAATAATAATAATAATAATAATAATAATAATAATAATAATAATAATAATAATAATAATTTGTCAGAACTATATACCATACTACTGCTCCCTTCTGCTTTTCATGGGGATAATAAGTGCTGAAAAATACATGCGTGAATGTGCATATTTTTATGACTGTTAAGTAATACTACTTTAAAGTGGTGGTACTGTTAACTAAAACTGGAAATTATTCTGCAACAAATTTAGCCAGATACATATTTCATCTTGTAACTAAAATTTAAAGAATGTCTATCCCCATTCAATCTTTCTGTTCTTAAACTGTTAGATACTACAGGTCAAGAAAAGGCAGTGTAGAATCCCCTATGTTTATTGTAGCTCAGCAGAGTAGTAGGCTTCTTGGGAGTGTTGGATCTCAGTATTTCACAGAATAAATGTGCGTGTGTTCCTCACACCACTTTTTCAGAACCTAATATAATAAGATTGGCCTTGACTGCTAGTTCCAAGGTGTTCATGTGTGAGGGAGTGACGCTGTGATTGGTGACTGTGCTGGGGAAAATTAGCTACAGCCAGGCAGAAACACTGCCCACACCCCCACTTCTCTCATGCTTTCATACATTCACTTCACTCACCAAGTATCCAAGCCAGTGTTACATCTGCCGGCGATAATTGAGACACACCCTGATGTTTTCAAATACTTGCCAGCTTCAACCCACTTAGGTCCTAAGTTTACGAAAACAGATGGCAAGATAGGGTACATAAGGGTTTGGGAGGAAAGGAGACTATAAATAACATATTGTACAAACTAGAGACAGGAAAACGAAGGCGACATTTGGAGATTGGCAGCTATTCCAGTTCCCAGGACCACAAACTATGGTGAGCTTCATATTCCAGTGGGAGTCCTGATTTGAGCTTTGCCAGGAGCTTGGTAGCAACCAGAAAAGGAGCAATTGCACTGAAACAGCATCCCAGCCCCAATTAGTATTGCCCCCACCTCCTTGCCTTCCGTAAGAACCTGAGAACCCAGCTGTGCCACCCGGCTTGGGGTCACTAGACCCTCGCCTCTGGCCAACGAGTGTAATGTATGCTTTTGTTGAATGTGAATGAATGATTGATTTTAATGTTCCGGGGTTTTTAGAATAGTTAGTTATATTAATTGGATTTTAGATACAGTGATACCTCGTCTTATGAACCCCTCTTCATATGAACTTTTTGTGATATGAACCCAGTGTTTAACATTTTTTTTTGCCTCTTCTTCCGAATTATTTTCACCTTACGAACCCGAGCCGCCGCCGCTGGGATGCCCCACCTCCAGACTTCCGTTGCCAGCCGAAGCTCTGGGATTTCCCTGAGCCTCCCCTCAGAGCTTTAAGCTGATTGGCAGGAAGGTCAGAGGGACACTCTCACTGTAAACACTTGATTGGTTTGTAAAAATATGTTCTAAGGCACCAGAATAGAAGCTTTAGTTCCTAACACTATGGGAAATTTGTCTTTTCCCATGGTCTTAGGCGACCCCTGTGAAACCCCAGGTTGAGAACCACTGGCCTATAGCTTTCTATGTGTTCCTTGTATTGCCTATACAAAACACAGATAGGCTGAAATAAAGAAGCTGAATGCATAGTTTCTTCCGTTCTCCAGCTACAACAGCAGAATATAGAGTTGTGTGTCCTTTAGGTTCTCTCTCTTTTTCAGGATAAGGTTACTTGGGTCCTTAGATTATCTTCCCATGCCATCATTTTGTATGGGATTTTCTGTTTTTTATCCTTGTGTTACTGCAGAATTTTGAATCATTGATCAGCTTACTAAGATTACATTCTCAAACATTTGTTGCAGCTTGTCTTTACAGTATGCCCTCCTTCTGGAAAGTTATTCTTCTAGCAATTACTGACTTCTATGAACACACTGCATAAGGGGAATAGCTTTTGAGAGCTTAAGAATATTGATTTTGCTTCCCCCAGATGGATGTGATTACAATGCCTGCTATTGCTTTCTTACAAAATGTTTTAAGTGTTTTATAGTCTCGATGTTTATTTCCTTGAAGTTGCTATTAGTAAAAGAGTCTCTTGCTGTTTTACATTTGCAATAAAATAACACTACAATCTCAGAATAATGCATAGAGTATCCTAGCTATAGATTTTAAAAACAGAATAACAGAGTTGGAATGGACGTTGTAGATCATCTAGTGTAGTGATGGCAAACCTATCGCACCCCGGGGCAGTGTCAGCACGTCTCCCGCATGCGTGGCAGAGACCTGAAAATCAGCTGGTCAGCGGGAGGTACGGGCGAATGTGCAATGGAGCTGACCTAGGGCAATGGCTCACATGACTGTAGAGATGGTTCCATGTGCCACCTGTGGCACATATGCCATAGGTTCACGTTCACGACCCTATACCATTTTTGACAAGTAGTTGTCCAGTCTCTTGAAAGCTTCCAGTGATGAAGCCTCACAACTTTTGAAGGCAAGCTATTCCACTGGTTGATTGTAAAGAGTTGAATAAACCATAGTTCATTTTAAATATTATATGTATTTTTTTTAAAATGCTATGAGAAAATCGTTTCTGCAGTTATTTCAGTATATGACTTTTAATTGCAAAAAATAAGGAAAATTAAAGCTTAAATATTTTTTGGGCTAGATGTGTGTTAGGTCAGTCTTGATCATGAAACGCATGTAGCTTTTAAAAGAATTTGCATGCCTGTTAAAGAGGTAGGACAGTTATGCTTTTATGCAGTTGCGAGCCCCCTGGAACTATACTATTTCTCAAAAAAATAAAGGGAACACTTAAAAAAACAGAATATAATTTCAAGTAAATCAAACTTCTGTGAAATCAAACAGTCCACTTAGGAAGTAACACTGATTGACAGTCAATTTCACACGCTGTTGTGCAAAAGGAATACCGTATTTTTCGCTCCATAAGACGCAGTTTTTTTCCTCCCAAAGTAGGATGAAAAATCAGCCTCGTCTTATGGAGCGAAGATGCAGGCAGGGAGGGGGGGGAGGCTGCGAATTTGGAAGCGCCATCCCGCCGGCTGGCTGGCTAGCTGCTGCCTGGCCCACCGTTCCCCGTAAGCTACGCCCGTGAGCAGGCGTGCACCCCCAAATACACCCGAGCGCCCTTTTCCACGGGCGCGTGCTCCCCATCCCCCTGCCAGCCCGCGGGGAGGTGGGCGGGGGCGGGGAGGTGTGGCAATAGGAGTAAACGGAGCCGTGGCCGCCCCTGCCTCCCCACGGTGCCTCCGGCCAAATGCGCCCCTGGCTTCTCCACGCTGCCCTATTGCCCGCCCGAACCGCCTCCTCTGCCACCTCCTGCGTTTGGGCGCGATCTGCCTCCTCTCCTCTGCTGCCTCCTCCTGCCTTGGGGCGCAATCTGCCCCCTCTCCAACGTCGCTGCCTTCTGCCTTGGGGCGCGATTCGCCCCCTCTCCTCCTCCGCCGCCGCCTTCTGCCTTGGGGCGCGATTCGCCCCCTCTCCTCCTCCGCCGCCCCCTGCCTTGGGTGAGCAATCCGGGAGTCCGGGACAGGGTGGCTTTACGCCATGAAGAGAAAACGGCCGACTTTTCCCTGCTGCCGTAGCCGTTTCCTCTTCATGGCGCAAAGCCACACAGTCCCGGACTCCGGGATTGCTCGCCCAAGGCAGGAAGCGGCGGAGGAGGAGAGGGGGCGGATCGCGCCCCAAGGCAGAAGGCGGCGGCGGCGGAGGAGAGGGGGCGAATCGCGCCCCAAGGCAGAAGGCAGCCATCTGCCCAGACAGAAAGGAAACAAGAGAGAGAAAGTGAGAAGAAGAGAGAGAAAGAGGGGGAGAGAGAGAGAAAGAGAGAGGGGGAGAGAGAGAAAGAGAGGGAGAGGGAGAAAGAGAGTGGGAGAGGGGGGAGAGATAGCAAGAGAGGGAGAGAGAGAAAGAGAGAGGGAGAGGGGGGAGAGATAGCAAGAGAGAGAGAGAAAGAGAGAGGGAAAGGGGGAGAGAGGGGGGAGAGAAAGAGAGAGGGAGGGAGAGAGAGGAGATAAAGAAAGAGGAGAGAGAGAAAGGAAGAGAAAGAGGGATAGAAAGAGAGAGAGAGTGAGAGATGCTCAGTGAGCCTTTCTTTGAAGTTGCCTTTCTTTCTTTCTTTCTTTCTTTCTTTCCTTCTTTCTTTTTCTCTCTTGCTCTCTTGCTCTTTCATTCTTTTTTCTTTCTCTTGCTTTCTTTCTCTCCTTCCTTCCCTCATTCCATTTCTTTCATTCCCCCTCTCTATTTTTATTTCTCTTTCATTTTCTTTCTTTCTCTCTTTCTTGCTTTCTTTCTTGCTCTTTTTCTTTCTCTCTTTTACCTTCCCTTCCTCTATTTCTTCTTTTCTTTCTCCTTCCTACCTTCTTCCCTCCCTCCCTTCAGTCCTTCCTCTCTTACTCTCCCCTTTCATAAGTTTCCTTGCTTCCTTCCTCTGTTCCTGTCCCTTCCCCCTTTCTTTCTTTCTTTCTTTCCTTCCTTCCTTCCTTCCTTCCTTTCCTCCCTCCATTTCTTGCTTTCCTTTTCCTTCCTCCCTTCCTCCCTTCTTCCCTCCCTCACTCCCTTCTTTCACTCCTTCCTCTCTTCCTCTCCCCTTTTTGGCTCAAAATATTTTTTTTCTATTTTCCTCCTCTAAAATCTAGGTGCGTCTTATCAGCAGGTGCGTCTTATAGAGCGAAAAATACGGTAGTTGTTGAGAATATTTCATTAATTCAGATCTAGGATGTGTTATTTGAGTGTTCCCTTTATTTTTTTGAGCAGTATAGTTGGGATAGTGAGATGGAAGGCATATAAATTTGATAAATAAATAAAAATTCTGCTTGTCAATATTATTAGACTGGAGGTAAAAACAGGACTTGGAGATCATTTTATTTAATCTCCTGCAGAAATCAGTTCTATCATAGCTTTTCGGCATGGAGATCTTGCCAAAGATCTTTTAGGTCTTCCCAATGATGCATTGATCATGACTGCCGTTAAATCTATCCATCTTGCTGCTTGTCATCATCTTCTGTTCCCCCCCCCCCCTTTCTTTCCCAGCATTATTAATTTCTGCAGAGAACTGGGGTTTTGTGCAGTGCAGGAAAGTAATAAAATTTGAGTCTGGTAATTTGCGCCTCGAATGAGAATTCTGGGTTGATTTATCCAAGAAAATTCAGAGCCCATCTTTCATTTCCATAGTATATCACAGGAAAAGCCATTACTTTATTTCTTTAAAAAAGTTATATTTGTTGACAGGAGCCACTGATATCCCAATACAATAGCTGATATGGCAATAGTTTTGCTAAAGTTTTTGTTATCTTACTATATATTTCTGAAGTCTGAACATATTCTTTCCAAAAAGAAACAAGCACTACTGAGGAAAAAGGACTATTTTCTGTCCATAGTCGGAAACCTGACTTCTTGTTGTGGTTATTTCCATTAGCAATGGGAATTAATTAATTAATATTTTTTAATCCGGGTGAAAATAACTGGGCTTCAAGTTGTGTAAGTATTAGTTGGAGGTAAAATTAAGAGGGAAAAGGCTTTGGAGAAATTTTTGTTAAAAGCCTATTTAAAAAGTGTTTTTCAGGTGTTTTTCCCCGCCCCTGTCCTCTAAAATCTGAACCCTTTAAATAGTTTTGATTTCCAGAACTTTTAGCAAGCATTGTCAAAAAGGGCATGGAATCCTGGTGGCTGTAATTGAATGCATCTAAAGACCATTGAGTGGGAAAGGATTGCTGGAAAAATTGTGATGAGAATAACCAGTGCCTAACTCTTTCAAACTGAGCATAACCCTCAGGATCAAACAAGTGGGTGAGCAATAGTTATGGTTCAACTTCTCTAACATTTGGTTCTAATTTGTGTGAACTGTACTATTACAGGGTTAGTTTGACCCCACTTTTGGATTGATGTAGAGCTGAAATCCTTCCAGAGAATTAAGGGAAGACTTAGTAACACCATTAAGGTTCAATTAAGTATGTCCATTTGTTGATCCTAATTTTTTGGGATGGTTTTATTGGTATGCCAGTCTGTTTACTTTATCCATGAAACTTAATGTGGCTTCCTGAAAATTAACTCTTCTCCAAGATCATCTAAAGATTTTTTAAAAATAACATTTATGGCAGCCCTCCACAAAATTGACCTTGGCCTTCATATAACTTGTAGTGTTTTTGATCTGACTTACCCTAAAGTTGGGTGCACTGTGTTTTCAACCATCAGGGTAAATATTTCAGATAGTAAAATATCAGATTAATTTTGATTCAGTAAGCAGACTAAGAACAATTGCCATATTGTCCACTGTAGTTAATGATAAAATGTAGCTAATGCATTTACAAGTAGACTTCTAGATAGCCTGTTAATAGTGAGTTGGGTGGCTTTGAAGTATTTTGGCTGTAATAATAAAGTTGGCTTTTGTTTATGGAACCTTGAAGGTTTTGTACTAAATATCAGCTTGATCAAAGTAACATTGCCACTGCATTTATTTAAACTTTGTACCCATGTATTCTATCAAACAATGCACAAACATTTTGCCAAAATAGATATGCTGTGAGTAGAACAAATATGTTTGAAATAGAACACTCTATTTTAATCACTATATGCAACCTTCCATCCCATTAGCAGTTATATTTTGGATATTTTTATGCCTTGTATGTTAACTTCTTGTAATATATTCCATGCTTATTGAACTTTTATTGTTTCTAAACAAATACATGACTGCATAACTTTATCTTAAAATAAATTGTGTGAGTTTGATCAGCTATCCTTAATCTTTTAATTTTTTTTTACTTCCATATACAGCTTCGTATCCAGACTCATAATTCTCTATTAGTGTGCATCTTAGAGATGCATACATGAACTGGTAATGAAACATTAATCAACATAATATTAGGCAAAAAATGCATTGCCCTATCTCTTTTTATCAACTTTTGTTTGAAATTTTCTGTCTGTTAGATACAGGGGAGGACAAATGTGGATACAGTGATCCCTCGACTTTCGCGATCTCGATCTTTGCGAAACGCTATATCGCGATTTTTCCACCCGATGACGTCACTCCCTTCCTTTCTCATCTTTCTTTCTCTCTCTCTTTCTCTATCTTGCTTCTTCCTCTCTCACACTCTCTTCCTCCCTCTCTCATCTCTTTCTTTCCTTCTCTCTCTTTCTCTATCTCTCCCCCTCTTGCTCTCGAGCGGCGGGCGGCACCCAGGGAAGGTTCCTTCGGCCGCCCAGCAGCTGATCTGCTCGGCAGCGCAGTAGCAGCGAGGAGCCGAAGATGGGGTTTCCCCTTTGCGTGGGCAACGGGGAAACCCCATCTTCGGCTCCTCACTGCTACTGCGGACAAGTGGCGGGCGGAAAAGCGGCGGGCAGGCGGGCAGGCAGGCAGCTCCTCAGCTGCTGGGCGGCGGAAGGAACCTTCCCTGGGTCTTCCCAGGTGCGGAAGTAAAAACACCATCTGCGCATGCGCGGCCATGGAAAAAGGGGCGCGCATGCGCAGATGGTGTTTTTACTTCCGCACCACTACATCCCGAAAAATCGATTATCGCGAGGGGTCTTGGAACGGAACCCTCGCGATAATAGAGGGATCACTGTACTTCTCTTTTTGTTGTATTCTTGAGTCAATAGGTTATTAGGATTTTCATCTGCCTGCTTATTTTTAACCAAGAAAAAAAATGAAATATTGCATTCCTTAGAATTCAGCCACTTGTTACTCTTTTTCAAGCAAGAATAAAAAATGAATTCAGTATATTCTACATATTTTCATTTTTCCTTCCTCCATTTATTCCATTAATTCAAATTTTCTGGATTATTCTATCTCTTTCTTCCATCTTGCAGAAAGTTTTGTA
Source organism: Erythrolamprus reginae (assembly GCF_031021105.1). Lineage (NCBI taxonomy): Eukaryota > Metazoa > Chordata > Lepidosauria > Squamata > Dipsadidae > Erythrolamprus > Erythrolamprus reginae. The sequence goes on along the minus strand of NC_091953.1, from coordinate 101,491,342 downwards.
TATATTCAAGAGAATAGTTGGAAAACCCTGATAGTTTCACTAGGTTTGGGTGAGGATCTCGGAGTACAGAGGGAGATTCAAGGATATTGGCATTACAATTCATTACTCTTCAGGAATAAATTTCTTGTTCCTGTCAAACACCTGGGCAAAGCTTACTTCGAAACAAGATAAAAATTATTCCACCCCAAATATGCTGTAATTACAAATAAATTAATAAAAACCTTGTGTTCTGTCGAGCTCTCTGGTAGAATCCTCCCAAAAATGCTCAGATACAATTTCAGACACACACGTTTGAAAATTCAAAACAATGTTCTTTATACCGAAAATGCAAATAAACAGAGCACTCTTTTTGTATAGCAAAGAGCACTTGTCTCCAAACAAATTGGTAATTTGTACAAGTCCCTTTTCAGTTCTGTGATACTTAGCTTGCAGCTATGAGGCAATTCACAGTCCTTCTTCTTTCACAAAGTGAAACACACTTTGCTCTGGGTTAGTTTCAAAACGGGGAAAAATCAGCACACAAAGATCAAAGTAAGCAAAGCAGTCATGAAACACAATGATCAGATAATCCTCCACAATGGCCAAACCCACAGGCTGCTATTTATAGCAGCCTCACTAATTACCACAGCCCCACCCACCCACAGGTGGCCTCATTTTCTTTGATAATAATCTCTCAGTTGTTGTTGCCTCTGCATCGCGCTCCTCATGCGTGGCTGTATCATTAACTCTTGTTCTGAATCCAAGGAGGAGCTAGATAATTGATCTCCTTCTGAGCTGTCTGCCACACTCTCCTCCTCCCTGTCACTCATGTCTTCTTGGTCAGAGGAGCCTTCATCAGCAGATTCCACGGGGGGGGGGCAAAACAGGCAGGAGCTGGGCCAGAGCTAACCACAACACCGTGTGATTCTCTAATCATAAAAATGGTAACAAGCTCTAGTGCAGAAAGTCATATGTATATATATATTCCTTATCCCATGACAAGCATTTTGAATAAAACCCGTTTTTTTTCCCTTTTGCCAATTTAAATGTTTTTTTAGGTGGAAATAGATAATGTCTTTCCCCTGCCTCCTCCTCTCCTCTCCTCCCCTTCCCTCCCCTCTCCTTACCTTCTTTAATTCTGGAAGAGATATCTTAGATGCTTATAATAGCCTTACTTGCAAGGTAGTAAAAGTAAAGTAAGCCTTAAAGTAAAGTGATTAGTGTAAAAGCAACCATTTGTTTGATTTGGAAGGCCATTCTACAAGCTTGATCAACAGAATGGATAGAATGGATAGTTAGTTCACTTAAATCTAGAAATAGCTGATGGGCCTCCAACAAGCTTTTTGACACCTTTAGGATAAAGTGATGCAGAGTCCTGTTTCAAAAGCACACTGGATGCTTTTGGATTTGTTTTTTTTCAGTGGGTTTAAAAGTCTATGTGGCAAGGACTTCTTGAGCTGTCATAAATTCTAAATAGAAAATTATGTCAACAATCTATTTGTTTCAGAAAATGTGCTTGGTCCTGGGAAAATCTTTATTCGTATGGATGCATTATTCTTTATAGCAAGTAATCTATTTAAACTGGGTTTTATGTATATGGTGAACAGTTCAAAGCACTGAACTTGCATTATGGATTTATAGATATCCTAAAGCAGCATATGAACGTTGAATTGGCTTTATGTAAAAGTTTAGGTGGGGGAAAGTGAGTGGGAGATGTCTAATATATTAAAGACACTCTAGTATAGTGGACTGTGGATGTGATACAATTCAACATCAGTCGGGAAATTATAGGAGCTGAAGCTGTTATATCTCCAGGCCATTGAATTGGAGAAGGCTACTTTAACATTTTTTTAGCATTCCAAGTAATTTTGGATACTTTTAATTTAAAAAGACTGTAATTTTCTGAAAACTGCTTTTCTGCAATTTTCTGCAGAAACTATTTTCTGCCTTTTTAAAGGAGTCATGCTTTTAAGGCTTGTAGCCTTCTTGTGTTTGAAAGATTTCACAACCACCATTTCCAGAATAACATTCATAATTTAATCAAGATGCAGATGAAGTTGTTTTAAGATGACCATCTTAAAATAATTATTTAGATATTGATGGCCCATTAATTGTCATGCACTTCCATTCTCTAAGGCTACTTATTTTGCCATTTTATTGAGGCTTGATGAAAGCAACCATATGTGTCTATCTGAAGATAAATCAATGGGGCTATGTTGGAATGAAACATTAGCTAGAAAGTTATAGATCAATTTTTCTCCCTTTGTCATGAGATGCGATGAAACATAGTAGTCTGGATTTACAAGGTGGAGTGCATCCCAGAAGAATAAGAGGCTACCCCGTGATGGCGAACCCATTGCATGCGTGCCACAGGTGGCAACCCAGAGCCTTCTCTGCAGGCACGCCAGCAATTTGCCCAGCCCAACTCTACTGTGCATGCAGGCATACCTCCCGCCAGCCAGCTGGTCTTCAGGTCTCTACTGCGCATGTGTAGGATGTATATGGGGGACATGCACGCACATGCATGGGGGGACATGCACGCATATGCATGGGGGATATGCGCAGGGGCGCACACATTGCATTTGGGAGGAGCGTGTGCATACCCCCACCCATGTTTGTGCCTGGAAGGCCTCCTGCACCAAACAGGAAGCCAAAACAGGGCTCCGCACATGCCCCCCCCTCCGTACCCCATTTTGGGCTTGAAAAGCCTCCTGCACTAATGCTTGCATTGCATTTGGGGGTGTGCACATGCATGTACACTTTTGGCATTTGGCACCAAAAAGGTTCACCAACACTGGGCTATTCCATTCAGATACTTTTGTGTGAGAAAGACAGCCCAGTGGTGGGTTGCTAGTGGTTCGACCTGGGATGGCAACATTTGCTGCTTACCGCTTTGGGAACGGGAGCACACAGGTGCTTTGCATGCACCGTTTCTGCGCATGCACAGAGCATTTTTGATGACGTCCAGGCGGGTGGGTCAAACCAGTAGCAACCCACCACTGGACTGTTTTCATCCTCTTTTTCTTACACAAAATATCTGAATAGAATAGCCCAGTGATGGCAAACCTTTTTGGTGCCAAAATGCTCTGCCCACCCGCCTGGACATCATCAAAAATGCTCTGTGCATGCACAGAAGCGGTGCATGCACAGCACCAGTGCGCTCCTGTTCCCGCACCAGTAGCAAATGTAAGTAGAACCCACTACTGAGACAGCCCCTCCCTAGTGGTTCTCAGAGTATATACTTTATGTACAGAGTATAAGGTTTCAGTTTGGCAAGTTTCTGTCTATAAGAACAATTTAAAAAATCTACTTGAAAGAATCACAACATGCCTTTCTTGATTTGGGGGTCTGAAATAAGCTATAGCAAAGGTGTCAAACTCATGGTCCGCGGGCTAGATGTATCATGCGCTGGCCATGCCCACGCCCAGTTTAATGAAGGAGAAAAGCCATGATACATCACGTGATGATGCAGTGATAATGCACGTTTGGCTTTCGGAGCTATAGCATTGAATGGAGAACAAATATTACATCTGGAACAATAGCATAATGACTGGCAAGAGTGACTGGAAGTCAAAATTAAGGTCTACTTGTTATAATATTTTGCTATATAATACTTTTGTGTTGAAAACAACATGTTAACCCATCAATACATAATTGTGCTTTAGAATCTCAAGTAAATATTCATAGTTGAGAAACATATGCCCTTATAGAATATAATAACCCGTAACCTAGTTGTCGAAGCATGGAACTCATTACCGGACTCCATAGTGTCATCCCCAAACCCCCAACACTTTACCCTTAGATTATCTACGGTTGACCTATCCAGATTCCTAAGAGGTCAGTAAGGGGCGAGTACAAGTGCACTAGAGTGCCTTCCGTCCCCTGTCCTATTGCTCTCCTATATCTGTTAAACCTTTCTTCTATTCCTATATCTCTTCTATTCTTTCATTGATATGTTCTATTACTATATCTTCTTTTCTATTATCTCTTAAATATATTTCACTATGAGTATCTCCTCTATAACCGTCATCATGTATTTTACTATGTGTATATAGATATATACCCACTAAAACCCTCATTGTGTATTGGACAAAATAAATTAAATAAATAAATAAATAGAATTTTATTGGCCAAGTGTGATTGGACACACAAGGAATTTGCCTTGGTGCATATGCTATCAGCGTATATAAAACAAAAAGATACATTTGTCAAGAATAGAAACAGAAACATAGAAGTCTGACAGCAGAACAAGACCTCATGGTCCATCTAGTCTGCCCTTATACTATTTTCTGTATTTTATCTTAGGATGGATATATGTTTATCCCAGGCATGTTTAAATTCAGTTACTGTGGATTTATCTACCACGTCTGCTGGAAGTTTGTTCCAAGGATCTACTACTCTTTCAGTAAAATAATATTTTCTCATGTTGCTTTTGATCTTTCCCCCAACTAACTTCAGATTGTGTCCCCTTGTTCTTGTGTTCACTTTCCTATTAAAAACACTTCCCTCCTGGACCTTATTTAACCCTTTAATATATTTAAATGTTTCGATCATGTCCCCCCTTTTCCTTCTGTCCTCCAGACTATACAGATTGAGTTCATTAAGTCTTTCCTGATACGTTTTATGCTTAAGACCTTCCACCATTCTTGTAGCCCGTCTTTGGACCCGTTCAATTTTGTCAATATCTTTTTGTAGGTGAGGTCTCCAGAACTGAACACAGTATTCCAAATGTGGTCTCACCAGCATTCTATATAGTGGGATCATAATCTCCCTCTTCCTGCTTGTTATACCTCTAGCTATGCAGCCAAGCATCCTACTTGCTTTCCCTACCGCCTGACTGCACTGTTCACCCATTTTGAGACTGTCAGAAATCACTACCCCTAAATCCTTTTCTTCTGAAGTATTTGCTAACACAGAACTGCCAATACAATACTCAGATTGAGGATTCCTTTTCCCCAAGTGCATTATTTTACATTTGGAAACATTAAACTGCAGTTTCCATTGCTTTGACCATTTATCTAGTAAAGCTAAATCATTTACCATATTACAGACGCCTCCAGGAATATCAACCCTATTGCACATTTTAGAGTCATTGGCAAATAGGCAAACCTTCCCTACCAAACCTTCCCCTGTGTCACTCTCAAACATATTAAAAAGAATAGGACCCAGAACAGACCCTTGTGGCACACCGCTTGTAACCTGACTCTGCTCAGAATACTCACCATTAACAATAACTCTCTGATGTCTACGCTTCAGCCAGCTGCAAATCCATTGAACTATCCATGAACATGTGGTACAACACTTAACGATTGTTATAGGGGTCAAATAAGCAATGAAGAAACAATCTTAATAATAATAATAATTAATATTAATATTATATTTCTAGTCTCCCCTTCCAGGGTCAAGATGAATTAAAATATACATAGTAGATTACTTTTCAGGAAACTGTTCCATTCCTGAAATAATAAATTGCATTACAAGCACATGTTACACACCTAGAATTATTATAGTGTCTTAAATTTATTATGAAATGATGCCATTATTTTTAAGCAATAATAATTAATAATAACAATTGTTTTCTTTTTTTCAGCTGTATGGGGAAACGTGCTCAACATGAGGTAATATTATAAACTTCTTTTCTACCTCTGTATAGCTATAACATAATTGTTCTTTCAAAGTAAAAGGAAAACTCTTCTCTCAACTTTGTTGCTTATTGCTCGAAAGGAAGATGGGAAAATGATCAGGTCACCTTTGATCACAAATTTATGGATGAACTGAATCATCAATGCATCAACATGCATCAACTTGCCCCTATAAAGGGGCTGAACCTTTCCATCAAATACAGGATGTGGTAGTTCACATTTCAAGCAGGGGAAATGTTCCATCTAGAATTCTACATTTGAAACAGGAAAAATATTCCATTCAGAATTATTTTGCTGGTCACATACTATATTTGCTTAATCTGAGAGATGTTGGTCTTTCAGAAAAGGAACAGTGAAGAAAAAAATGAAACAATTTTTTTTTACGGTGTATTAATTGGTCCCAACAAAATTAGTATTCTTGCTTCTTTTATTCTTCATTCTTTTCCAATTTTTCAACTATTAATTCCTCATATTTTTATAAACCTTCTCATCTCTTTCATTGCCCCAAACGATTACTGTATTCTCCCTTCTGTTTGAAAAAGGTGGCTAGAAAGAAAATGGAAAAGATATGCTATAACACACATCCCTTTTCCATAACAGTAAAGTTGTAACACAGTTCAAGAAATTTTGAATCCATAGTTAATGTTGGCAATTTGCTGTTTGCTATCATGAGACTAGAATATTTTAAGCATATTGTAAATGATAATATGTTAAAGCATTAAAAATATATATTGTACAATTTACCCTTACTGCCTATTTGCTTACTTTTTGTTTTTAAAAAACATGAAGCAGAATTCTTTGTAGCACTTCTGATTGTAAGGTAGAAACAAGCTGTTGTACAGGTATGAGGACATTCATTAACCCCTGCAAATCCTTAACAACTGATCTTTTTCAGGGTTTTATAGCTGTTCCTAAAATGCATTCTGAGGGATAAAAATCATTTGCTTTGCAATTTAAAGTATGGCACAATCCTGTGGAAGATAATATATACCCATTAATTAAGCATGAGATATAAATTTATTTTAGGAAAATAAATTTCCTAAATACCCTTCCATATCCTTTCTTTCTAGCTTGTACAGTATTCCAGCATTATCCTGTTAGCTCCATTCCAAGATACAGTGGTACCTCGTGATACGAACCCCTTGCCATACAAATAATCCGAGATACGAACCCAGGGTTCGGAAATTTTTTGCCTCTTCTTCCAAACTTTTTTCGTCTTACGAACCCACCGCCCGAACGCCGAACCCAGAAGTTCGGCAAAAGTTCGGGGTCGGCGTTCGAATTCAGGAGGACGCTGAGAAGCCCCGCCGCCCGACTGTCAGCTTTTCAAAAGAGCCGCGGAACTGTCGGGCCAGTCGGGAGGCTCAAACGGAGGTGGGGAATCCCAATAGGGAATTCCATGGGCGGAGCTTTGATGTCATGAATACGTCCTTCCTGGAGTCCACGTTTCGGCCGGCTAGGAAGGACGTTTGGTGTTCGGGAGAATGCCGAGAAGCCCCCCGGTTGTTTCAAAAGGCGACAGCCGGGCGGCGGGGCTTCTCGGCGGCCACCCGAACTTTTGCTGAACTTCCGGGTTCGGCATTGGGAGAACGCTGAGAAGCGCCCAGCTGTTTCAAAAGGTTTTTTGCGTTTTTTTTTCTTGCACGCATTAATTCATTTTATATTGTTTCCTATGGGAAACAATGTTTCGTCTTACGAACTTTTTGCCTTACGAACCTCCTCTGGGAACCAATTAAGTTCGTAAGACGAGGTATTACTGTATTTCTTTAGTACTTCTTGTATCTATCTATCTTGTACCTTCTGAGAGGCTTTTGCCAGAAATCTTCAAATGGCGCCATTTAACTGAGTCAGCCTTCACTGTGAAATACATTTCAGAGCAAATCTTTTGTAAGAAAACCTTTTAAGTGTTCCCATACAGAAAAGAAATGCAAAGCCATTAGAGAGAAAGAATAAATCAATTCATCTTGGTTTTTTTCCAGGCCCTAGTGTTTCTCAATGTCAATATTCTGGAATTATCCCTAAGTATATTTGAAAAAGTAGGTTCAGATGAAAAGCAGTGACAAACCAAAAGTGAAGGTTGTGACATTGAGTACTGTATTATCTGAAGTCTACTTCAGATTTAGTAATTGAACCCTGAAATTAGCCTTTTTATGTGACAGGGTCCATCTCATGAGTTGGTGCTATTTCTCAATTATCCTCAAATGTAGAGTCCTAGGAAGGGGGTGTTGTTCAAAAGTTTAAATAAAATAAATAAAAATGGCTCATGTGATTGAACGTATCTCCCAAGATTTTAAATATTTTTTATTTCTGTACTTGCCACTTTTAAAAATAGTATTTCTCTCCCTACTTTTGGAATTCAGTGGAACCCATCAAGGAACTAACTTACTTACTTACTTACTTACTTACTTACTTACTTACTTACTTACTTACTTACTTACTTACTTACTTACTTACTTTATTCATTCATTCATTCATTCATTCATTCAATTTTCATGCCGCCCTTCTCCTTAGACTCAGGGCGGCTTACAACATGTTAGCAATAGCACTTTTTTAACAGAGCTAGGCTATTGCTCCCACAATCCGGGTCCTCATTTTACCCACCTCAGAAGGATGGAAGGCTGAGTCAACCTTGAGCCGGTGATGAGATTTGAACCGCTGACCTTCAGATCTACAAGTCAGCTTCAGTGGCCTGCAGTACCACCCTGGCTCATATCCATAACTTTGCATCGTTGCCCCATTGCCACCCCTTTTCTGCCAAATACAGAGAATGGAGATGGTGGTTTATTTCATCAAAATCTGAAGGAAATAGATTTCTTGCCTTAAATGTTCCAAGTGAAGCATTTCTAAACATTTATCTTAAGACTTGCCTTTTCGGGCAGTTAGCTTTTTTCTTCTTGTTTACTTATTTTCACAAGAGGTCAAAAGATTGTGTTCGCTGCCAGGAACACTACGTAATGAAAAGCTATGTTTAGTACTGACTCTAACAATGCTATAAACATTTTTTTTAATGCTCAATGGATAATAAATAAATGGAAAAGCAACTTTTAACTCCCAGTAATGTTCTTATTATAACATAATTTGGCAGTGTTGTATAAATTCTGTAGGACAGTGTTTTTCAACCAGTGTGCCGCGAGACATGGTCAGGTGTGCCGCGAAGTTCAGCAAGAGAGAGAAAGAGAGAGAGAGAGAGAAAGACAGAGAGAGAAAGAAAGCAAGAGAGAGAGAAAGAAAGACAGAGAGAAAGAAAGCAAGAGAGAGAGAGAAAGAAAGAGAGAAAGAGAGAGAAAGAAAGCAAGAGAGAAAGAGAGAGAAAGAGAGGCAGGGAAGGAGGGAGAGATAGAAAGAGAGCAAAAAAGAGAGGAAGGAAGGGAGAAGGAAAGAGGGATGGACAGAGAGGGGAAGGAAGGAAGAGAGAGAAAGAGGGAGAGAAATACAGTGGTACCTCGAGATACGAGTTTAATTCGTTCCGGACCTGGGCTCTTAAGTCGAGCAGCTCTTATCTCGAACGACTTTTCCCCATAGGAATTAATGTAAATAATTTTAATTGGTTCCAGCCCTCAAAAAACTCACAAAGTTAGTCTAAATTATGCAGAAAGACATGTTTTTAATGAAGAAATGTACATGTACATATAAATGAATAATGAAGTTTCTTTCACTTAACTTGTAAACTTTCTTAAACTTTTAAATTTACATATGTTCAACTTCTCTGCCACCCAATCCTGTAGGACAGAGGTCCCCAACCCTTTTTGCACCAGGGACCGGCTTTAAGCGATCAAGAGAGGAATGGGTGAATGAATGGACGGAGGGTGGGAAGGAAGGAAGGAAAGAGGGAAGGGACAGGAACAGAGGAAGGAAGCAAGGAAACTTATGAAAGGGGAGAGTAAGAGAGGAATGAGTGAAGGGAGGGAGGGAGGGAAGAAGGTGGGAAGGAGAAAGAAAAGAAGAAATAGAGGAAGGGAAGGTAAAAGAGAGAAAGAAAAAGAGCAAGAAAGAAAGAAAGAAAGAAAGAAAGGGGGAAGGGACAGGAACAGAGGAAGGAAGCAAGGAAACTTATGAAAGGGGAGAGTAAGAGAGGAATGAGTGAAGGGAGGGAGGGAGGGAAGAAAGTGGGAAGGAGAAAGAAAAGAAGAAATAGAGGAAGGGAAGGTAAAAGAGAGAAAGAAAAAGAGCAAGAAAGAAAGCTGCAAGCACCCCCCGAGCCCCCCAGGCCGGCTGCAACCTTTTAAAACACGCGCGCCGCTTCGCAGCTGTCTCCTGAAGCCGAACGCGGAAGTTAGCGTTTGGCTTCAGGAGACAGCTCCTTGGCGCTTGTATCTCAAATTTGGGCTTGTAAGTAGAACAAAAATATCTCTCCCCTCCCAGCTCTTATCTCGAGTTGCTCTTAAGTAGAGCAGCTCTTATGTCGGGGTTCCACTGTACAGCAAAAGGGAGGAAGAGAGAGAGATAATTTTTTTGTCCCAAACTTTTTATCCTCCCCACTCCCCCCCCCACACGCAATGTGCCCCATGATTTTGTATATGTAAAAAATGTGCCGCAGCTCAAAAAAGGTTGAAAATCACTGATGTAGGATAAGAATTGCATGTCCGATTTATAATAGTGGTGACAAAACCTTTTGCAGGGGAGGTTTTGTGACCATATCCCTCAAAGGAAAAGCAGCCTCATTTGACTTGCTGGACCTCTTGATAGATGAAGGATTTATTTTTAATAGGACAATTGGAAGCTAACTAGCGCCACTTGGAATGTTTAAATGTGATACACTGAGGTGTTACAATTACCACATATAGCTTTTGAGGTTTTACCGCAAACCTTTCTATTTGCAGAATTTCAATTACATAAATAATTTTAAAGAAAGGTATTTGAACTTTATGTCATTAAACCAATTAATTGCACAGGATAATCTTCAGAATCTGAGCAGGAAACAGCTTCTATAAAAGTGTTCGACCAAAGACAGAAATTTTGTTTCAGGATATTGTCTTCTCTGTGTATTTCAATCATTTTCCTAGTCACAGGATAGCAAGGCAGAAAATCATTATTTTAGCAATAGCTGCTCCTAAAGGAGAAACTTTGAAAAGAGCATGTAAAGAAGCTCTTTGAATAATAGCTGACAGACTTATCAAAGGGAAGAATAGCTATTTCATAAGCAGTCTTCCAAAGTATACCCCTGAACTTTTTGGATATAGACAAAATGTATAATTGACAATAAATTAATAAATACTGTAAATATTTCTCACGTTATTGCTTCTTAATTAAACTTTATTCTGTTCTTTTTCCAATTAGCTCAGGGAATGATAAATATCCTTAATTTATCCTCACAGAAGTCCTAGGTCTATGTCAGGGTATCAAACTATTTCATTGATGGTTGCCCCAGGGTTGTTTTTGACTTCGGGAGGGGGGGCGTGTGGGCATAGCCAGAGTGTCATGGGAAGCTTGACCTCACTCATGTCAGAGGTAGTCTGAGCACTCTGACGGCAAAAACGGAGCTGGGAAGAGTAAAAAATGGAGCTTGGGAGGGCCGCACACAGCCCTCCCAATCTCCATTTTCGCTGGTAAAAACACCATGGGCTGGCCTTTCCTTGTTTTCAGGGTGGCCCTGTGAGCCATATCTAACCATCCCACAGGCCGGATCTAGCCTGCGAGCCTTGAGTTTGACACCGCTTGTCTAGGTTTTCGAAGAACTTCTCTTCCCTCACTGAGTTTCACGCTGCCTGAATTATGGTCTCCCTTGGTGTAATGTTTTACCTGCTAATCACATTAGCTCTCAGACTGAGATCTGAAAGTGTAAAGAAAGAAGAATTATCCTATTCCTGAAACTGTCAGTCTCTATGAATTTTCCATGGTCTTTTTGTATCACAGTGTTTAAGTAGACTACAGTAATACCTCTAGATACGAGCTGCTCCACATGCGAGTATTCCAAGTTGCGAGCCGAGACACGTGCAAAATTTCTGTTCGACACCCGAGCTCAAATTCGGGATATGAGCCGAGCTTCCACTAGGTGGCGCAAGAATTCCTTGCTTCCAGTTATCTCAGCGCGAAAAACAAAGTCTAAAGGCATTCGTTCGAGATGCGAGTTGATCGACATACGAGCTCGGGTCTGGAACGAATTAAACTCGTATGTCGAGGTACCACTGTATATGCTTAATTCTTTCTGCTTTCTGGGAATTTGGGCACCTATTTATACAGACCCTACCATTCTCACTAAAGCAGAGATGATATACAGGATGTTAATTGCAACCTGGATATATAAAACAAACAAAAATAGATATTCCTAACATTCCTAGGCGGTGCCTGTTGCCCCTTCAGATTTAAATAAATAAAATTTAAAATCTCCAAATAGGCTTAAATTTGACATATTCTCTAGCTCTTGATTTACTTGACATTTCAAGCTATTTGCTTATACCCAACACATTGTGTGAAATTGAGCAGTGACTCCAATGAGTGACTAAGGTTTGAGCCTTGGATTCAGATTCACATCCCTGTTTTCAATTTGTTTTTAGGGGCCAGATTAGGTGAGTTAAGTAGTCCCTGCAGTTTTCTTGGCAAAATTTCAAAACTGCCATGGAAATAGCCTTGAGTTACCAAAGGAATGGCCTCCAAAAAATAAATATTTGCTGACCTCTCAACTTTATCAGCATTCAGGCACAATGTTAATATATTCCATTAGCACTTCTGATTCAACTATTTATTCTTTTCCCACCCATTCACCTGGAAGAAGAAAAATAGAAATTATAGTGACATTTTATTTATGTTTGAACACAGACAACCTGTGGTCATTGTTAATAGTTGGTGTGGTCACAGGTGGCTTCTTTTTCAAAGAACATCAGAACAAAAACCTTAACATAAATTCATGACATTTATGATGTTTTATAACTTGACTATTTGGCTTGTCATGTTTAAAATGTTGCTTTCTTTCTTTGGCTTCTTATCTAGCAGGTTTATCCAAGATAATGGGGATCAAAAAGTAGAAAATAAAATTGAAGAGGTCAGTAGACTATGTTCTTTCTCTCTTTTTCTTTCCCTACTCCCTTTTAATATTTTGCTTTGCATTAATAAATCAATTATCAACTTTATTCTGTTAATACCTCCTCTTGAATTGAAGTTTGTTTTCATTTCTTTGGCTTGGAGTTGGTTAGAAAAAAGATGAAAATGACTACAGCGGTTCAAAGTGACATATATTAAAAATCAGATAAAATTATAGTAAAACCATTGCAGCCGCCATCTTGTATTTGTTTTTTAACCACATCCTTCCATTTGAAAACTTACTGAATTCTCACCTCCGTCCCTGTAGACTGCTTTGTCAAGCTTCCTGTGTTGGGGTTGGCATTGAGGGAGGATAGTTGTGTGTTTGTTTTAATAATGCCCCCATATGGCTACTAACATGTACATCAGTTCTTTAAAATGTAACTTATATGCCACATAAATAATAATATCCTGATCTTCAGACCAATTTTCTGTGTGCAGTCTGTGTGTGTGTATACATACATATATATACATTTATACACATACTCACATTCTGTTTTTCCAAAAATAAGACCTAACTCTAAAAGAAGCCCTAGCATTATTTATTTATTTTATTTATTTTATTGGATTTGTATGCCGCCCCTCTCCGCAGACTCAGGGCGGCTATCTACGTGTATATCTAATATAAATCCTACCCCCCAAAATAAGTGCTACTTAAGAGCTGCAGAGCCAGCTGGCTGGCATTCTATCTGGTTGCTCACAGTACTGTGTGTGTGGGGGGGGGGGTGGAGTTACCCGATGTGTCCCGCACCAGCTTACTTCAAGGCCCCCACAGCCAGGCCATCCACACTCCAACACCTTGCAGTGGCATGTGGGATGTATGGGACAGTTTCACCCCTCTTCACCTTGTGGCCCCGGCATCAGCATGTCACCCGGCATCCTTCTGGGTTACAACCACAAGCAAGCAGAAGAAATAGATTGTCGTCTATATAGTGTCCTACTGGATGGGGCTACTGGAGCTGCCACCATGAGGTGAGGTAGGTGTTGGGGCATGGCTCATCTGGCTGTGGAGGCCCTGAGGTAAGCCAGTGTGGGGCGCATAGGGCAGCTCCATCTCGCCACCTTGTGGCGGTGGCACTGATGCACTTTGTGTGGCCTCCTGTCTCGTCATGAGTAAGCAGAAGTGGGCCTCCCACACATGGAGGAGAGAAAATAAGACATCCCTGAAAATAAGTCCTAGTGCCTATTTTGTGGCCCAAAAGAAAATAAGACACAGTCTTATTTTTGGTGAAACATAGGTGTGTACATAGTCCCAGGAGAACGGTGACTAGAAATCTGATTTAGATGGATGGATGGATGGATGGATGGATGGATGGATGGCTTATTGATATTTTTAATTTTAAAGGGATTTTGGATTTGATCATGACTTCAATAACTTCGATGAAATTAGTGAGGTTTATTTTCACCATCAATAACTTAAATCTCAATTATTTAATTGACCTGTCCAAAATATAGCTAGGTTTAGAACCATGCCAATATTTTCAAAGGTGTGTGAGTGGGTGGGTGGGTGGATGGGTGTAACATAATAACAATACTACATAGATGTGACCATGTATATATACATTATAAATAAGTAATTATTGTTAATAATATAAAACATCTTTAGTATGACTTGCAAAAACCTATTCTGAATGTGTGACTGAAACATGAATAGATTCTAGACATTTACTGTAGAATTACATTCAAGATCACTGAATATAATTCTGAATGTAATGAATATAATACATTCTGAATATTTATTATATACATAATATAATAATTAAAATAATTTAAAAAAAATGAAAAATAATATAATCATAAAAAATAGTTAAAATCAAATGAGGTCCTTGGTTAACTCCCAGTGAACTCTACATTTCTCTTTACAATCTTTACAACGTTGAAGGACTTTTGGAAGATTTTGAGGATGTAGAGAGCAAAAAAAAAAGCCAAGTCCACTTAAGATAATGTTGACTTATCTGAAGTGCATTGTGGGAGTCCATTTTGGGTCTTTTAAAACATGGTTTGATAGAACTTAACATTGCAACTATAGAAGGCAGCAAAAGAAAATGTGGCAGAAGGGAATGTCGGAGAAGCAGGTATCCACACCGACCATGAAGGCAGGTGCCATGAAGGTTGCAGTTTTCCATGATGAGTGGGAGACTATTTAAAATAGTGTTTCTCAACCTTGGGTGCTGGAAGATGTGTGAACTTCAAATTCCAGAATTCCCCAGCCAGCTCTGCTGGTTGGGGAATTCTGGGAGTTGAAGTCCACACATCTTCCAGCACCCAAGGTTGAGAAACACTTATTTAAAGAAAGCAGACAGGGTAACCAATGGTCAATTTATTTTATTTAGTTATTTATTAGATTTATATGCTGCCAATCTCTCTACTGAAAGCAACTCTGGAAGGCTATTTATCACTTGCATCTTTGTGCAATAACTTGACTTGATGAAGTCCGGGAAAGTAGCAATTAGATGTTTTCTATGCTGGCGTGTGACCATAATAAAGATTTGATTTGATGTTTTTTGGGTTTGGACTATGTCCTTTACTGCCATCATCACTTTTGCCCTTAGACATTGGAGAAATTCCTATTAAGAGATTGGCATGGCGTAATCTGTCCTTGATATTCTGGAAATTTTTGAAGTGGTTTATAATGTCTCTATTCTCTACAGATTGTCATTTTAAATGGAAAAGATATTTATACAAAATAAACGTTTAATTTTCTTTTAGGTTATTGCACCTCTAAGAGAAAAGATCCAAGAATTAGAGAAAAGGTATGCTAATTTGAACTCTCAGTAGATTATCTTTTGTTTTATTTTAAGTTAAGGCAAAGGATCTTATGCCAGAATATTTGGTCAAGAGTGCCATCTTTGCTGTACTGAAAAAAGGACTCTATGCAATAAATGATAATGTCTCTATGTGTACTCTTATTAAGTACACATAGTCCTCAGTTAATGGCTGCTTCATTCAGCTACCATTAGAACTTAGTTACAGTGTTGAAAAAAGTAGGCAGATGACCAGTATTTAAACTTATAGCAGTCACTATATCCCTGTGGTCGTGTGATCGCAATACAGGCACTTGGCAACCAGCATGCATTTACGGCCATCGCAGTGCCCCATGGTCATATGTGTTGCGGTTTTGTGAAAATTAAAGTCTGTTAGGACCTTAATCCCGCGGAGGTTGATGGATAAAAGCCTTTGTTATTTGTTCAAACAAGATATTTAATTAAAACAACAGACAAATAAACAAATAAAAGATTGTCTCGAGGGACAGCATAACATATATGTCTTACATCATGGAGATTCTTGGAGGAGAAGGGGAGAAGAAAGGAGGAAAAGGAAGTGAGATTGGTAGGATATTACATCATAAGAGGAGGATCCAACAAGGCACACATTAGCTAACTGTTTCACACCATTTTTGTACTTCACAGCTGGCTTGCAATAAACAAAAATAGTTTACTGTAAACAAATATTATCTAACAATTCAAGCAATTATCAAAATAATAAGCAATTATTATATACGATAGATATTACAGAATTCTAAAAACCATCTCCTATTTTTAAAAACCAAATTGATCTCAGTAAGTATTTAGTAGTCAGAGTTGCCAAGAGCTATTTCCGATCTGAATATGAAGTTCTTTCCATCCATTTCAAAGTTAATGCATGACATTGTGCTGGTAATATTTACCCATTGCTGGAATCAATAATGTCTATTAGTGTAATTGGATAGAAAATCTCCCTGCCTCCACTCTTAGAATCATCCAGATGTAATATTCTCTACACCTTCTTCGTGAGATGCCTTCTAAATGGTACCTAATTTTATTGCTTCTTTCTGAAAATGGGATTTCTAAATAGTCCCTATAGTAAGTGAATTATAAATATGGAGTGAATCAAACGTAAGATAATGAATATTTCAAAAGTGTTGATGCTAATGATGTTCTAGTCTGCCAGAATATTTATTCAGAATATAACCTGTGTTTTCTTTCCAAACTTGACTATTGAGCAAACGTTTAAATATTTTTTCCAGTGGGCTGATAAATAACTCTCCATATGTGCTGTAAATGCATTATCATATTCTTTTATACTCTACAACAAAGCAAGGGTATATTAAATGACTTTTGGTATCTCTTGTTAGTGTCCCTGTGTTGTTTGTGCACAAGATAATTTTGCTAGTTTAATGCATTTGAGTCTCTTGAGATTGGCTATGGATGGCAGAAGTATATACAACTCTATTAATAAATTTCACAACACAGTTTGAGTGTATTCTTGAGATCCAAATTTGGGTCAATTCAGACATCAACAGAGACCTCTGGGCTTCTTCCCATGCTACTTCAATAATGTCTGGATGGCAGAAGTATGAGTAGAAGGCTCAGGACGAGGTTTCTTTTCCATCTCTAAAATAGAACAAGTCAAGAAATTAAATTTATTAATTTTATTAATTTGATTTTTTTTTTTTGCCTCCCTTCTCCTTAGACTCAGGGCGGCTTACAACATGTTAGCAACAGCACTTTTTAACAGAGCCAGCATATTGCCCCCACAATCCAGGTTAATGAATACAGTGGAACCCCGACATAAGAGCTGCTCTACTTAAGAGCAACTCGAGATAAGAGCTGGGAGGGGAGAGATATTTTTGTTCTACTTACAAGCCCAAATTCGAGATACAAGCGCCAAGGAGCTGTCTCCTGAAGCCAAACGCTAACTTCCGCGTTCGGCTTCAGGAGACAGCTGCGAAGCGGCGCGCGTGTTTTAAAAGGTTGCAGCCGGCCTGGGGGGCTCGGGGGGGTGTGCTTGCAGCTTTCTTTCTTGCTCTTTTTCTTTCTCTCTTTTACCTTCCCTTCCTCTATTTCTTCTTTTCTTTCTCCTTCCCACCTTCTTCCCTCCCTCCCTCCCTTCACTCATTCCTCTCTTACTCTCCCCTTTCATAAGTTTCCTTGCTTCCTTCCTCTGTTCCTGTCCCTTCCCCCTTTCTTTCTTTCTTTCTTTCTTTCTTTCTTTCTTTCTTTCTTTCTTGCTCTTTTTCTTTCTCTCTTTTACCTTCCCTTCCTCTATTTCTTCTTTTCTTTCTCCTTCCCACCTTCTTCCCTCCCTCCCTCCCTCCCTTCACTCATTCCTCTCTTACTCTCCCCTTTCATAAGTTTCCTTGCTTCCTTCCTCTGTTCCTGTCCCTTCCCTCTTTCCTTCCTTCCTTCCCACCCTCCGTCCATTCATTCACCCATTCCTCTCTTGATCGCTTAAAGCCGGTCCCTGGTGCAAAAAGGGTTGGGGACCTCTGTCCTACAGGATTGGGTGGCAGAGAAGTTGAACATATGTAAATTTAAAAGTTTAAGAAAGTTTACAAGTTAAGTGAAAGAAACTTCATTATTCATTTATATGTACATGTACATTTCTTCATTAAAAACATGTCTTTCTGCATAATTTAGACTAACTTTGTGAGTTTTTTGAGGGCTGGAACCAATTAAAATTATTTACATTAATTCCTATGGGGAAAAGTCGTTCGAGATAAGAGCTGCTCGACTTAAGAGCCCAGGTCCGGAACGAATTAAACTCGTATCTCGAGGTACCACTGTAGTTCAAACAGAGCTATCCATCACAAATAAGTCCTGTTCTCCATAGTAGGTGGAGCTAACCATGAGGACTGAGTCTGTTTAATATCAATTTTGCCTCTGTCTCACTAGCCCACTTTTGTAGCTCACCTCTGATAGGACATGTGGTCAAATCTGTCA
Source organism: Erythrolamprus reginae (assembly GCF_031021105.1). Lineage (NCBI taxonomy): Eukaryota > Metazoa > Chordata > Lepidosauria > Squamata > Dipsadidae > Erythrolamprus > Erythrolamprus reginae. The sequence goes on along the minus strand of NC_091953.1, from coordinate 101,473,002 downwards.
TTTTAAAATAGATCTGATATAGAAGAACATTAGGTTGGAATGGCCTAGAAATAACTTACGGTAAATCAAAATAAGTAAACACTGGCAGGATGTGGAGAGAATCACTGACCCTATCAAACAGCCACTGAAGCTGACTGTAGATCTGAAGGTCAGCGGTTCAAATCTCATCACCGGCTCAAGGTTGACTCAGTCTTCCATCCTTCCGAGGTGGGTAAAATGAGGACCCGGATTGTGGGGGCAATAGCTTAGCTCTGTTAAAAAGTGCTATTGCTAACATGTTGTAAGCCGCCCTGAGTCTAAGGAGAAAGGCGGCATAAAAATCAAATAAATAAATAAATAAATATTAACTCTTTTTTCCTCTCTTGTGAAAGGCCATAATTATTTAGAGACAGATTTCTTTTGCTGTGGTTAATATTTGTAACAGTTTTCCTATACATACTTTCAGTGATATTTTGAACCATTAAACATATTAGAAACATTTTTGGAGATTATTAACCACAATTCTTCTTATTAAACACTTTCTTAATAATTCTGAAATAAAGATTTCATAATCCAGATTTTTCTTTAAAAAAACTATGAAGGACAGGAAGCAAGGAAGAGCTTTGGTGGAGAAAAACTAATATTTAATGAACGTTAGAATGTTTGCAACTTTTACTGATGGGTTGTTTCAATATTTCTATTTTGAAATGCTTCATAGTTTTACTCAGAAGTACCCACCAGTGAAGTTCTTATCTGAAAAGGACCGTAAAAGAATTTTGGTAAGTTCAGCACTTGTTTGAGGCTAATCAAATATTCTCAGTTTTTGGAATAAAATTAATTGAAAACAAAGCTGGAAATGTCTTACTTTATGAAAAATTAAACAGGGATCCAAGTCAAATCTTTTGCTGAGCCTATGCAAGCTTGGATGTCTGTGGCAGTTTGGTGGAGCAACTATTTATTTCTGTTTTGGTTCCTTTGTTGAGCATCCTACAGGCTGCCCCACTGATGCCAGTGCTGTTTCCAATCAAGTGCAACTTAACTAACTGCTTTCATGATTTCTAGGGTTTGCCCAGTTCATGTTCTGCCTGACTGGGCTCAGGCAATGCGTAACAGTCCAAGGAAAAGAAATCAAACACACACGTGCTCTGCTAATCAGCAAACTTGTATTAAATAAACAAAAAAGGGTTACTCAAAACAGTCGTTAGTGTCCGAAAACAATGAATAGTGCAAGGCTTACTTCAGCCGCATACAAAAACACAGGAAAAAACAAACAAAGACAACCTGGAATGAGCAAAGACGTTTCAGGAGTCCTTTTGAATCTTTGGAGCAAACAGCAAGTTCCGGGGGTTTACCTCCCACTTGTCTGAAAAAGCTGGGTTGAAAACTCCAACGGCACAGAACAGAAACTTCAGAGCAGGAACCACAAAACAACACAGATAAACAGCCACAGTTTGCCTTGGGCCTTTGTTCCCTTTTATCCCTTTAGCCCTCATTAAGGGAACCATACCCAGCCCTCAGTATAAGAACCACACCCAGCCCAGGTGCTACGATGATGACTTGTAATACTCCTTCAATCGATCCCTTCTTTGCATAGCTCTTCGGCTACACAGATCAATATATTGATCTGCAGAAGAACCCAGGGACGAAAGACTGTCTGAGGGACTGCATGCCAAATCCCCTGGGCTGTCTGCTGAATCCTGCGTACCAGTGGCCTTGTCCTCCTGGCTGTCTGCCACGTCTTCCTGGCTGTCTGCCACATCTTCCTGGCTGTCAGCCAGGCTTTCGCATTCACTTTGTGCCACGTCTCTCCCATATGTGGGAGCAGCGTCTGGCCCAGGCCCAAACACAGCAGTTCAGACCAGAAACAATGTATGAAGATTAATCTTTAATTAATATTGTTGAAAAGGGGAATTGATTGAGCAATGCTTCAGTTGATATTCCATGCAGTTAAGAACCTCTTAGAAGCTACTTTTTATAATCTTAAAAGAGAAAACAATCACAAATAAAAATCCCATAAAGGATTAGTCATAGGACATGTGCATTTCTGTATTAAAAAGGGGGGAAAAAACAAGATAACAGGCTTGAATTTGGTATTTGGAGAAGTGACACTTTTAATTTCACTGAGTCTCTCAATGAATAATGCAGTGTGATTATGTTCATTGGAGCAATGCCTCTTGCATGATGCATCTAATGAGATCTTCCATATTCTGGAACACTAGCTTTTCAAATTACCAGTGAATCATATAAGTGAGCAACTTCAGATGCATTTCAGCATATTTTTAATGTGGCCACTTTCACAGTTGTTTAAAAAAAATCAGACAATATTATTTATGTTAGCTAAAAAGTAAGCTATACAGAAATAATACATAATTGCCATCAATTTATTTTATTTTATTTATTTAATTGGATTTGTATGCCGTCCCTCTCCGAGGACTCGGGGCAACTCACAGCATACACAAAACAAAACAACAATATGAATCCAATTAATTAATTAATTAATACTACATTAAAACAACCATTAAATTTAATTTAAAATGATGCGAGATTAAACCTTTCTGGAAACATTTCTAGTATTTTCTCTCTTTTTTGTGGAAAATAATGACCTTATGTCTGTGACTGTGCCAATTGCTTTGCATCACTCATGGTAATTTGCATAAAATAATTTCCATCCAAAATTTGACGAAGGTTCCAGCTAAGCACTCTTTAAATCTGTGTCACAATCTAATGTGGCCCCTAATCAACAAAACCTTCACCTTGTTTTACCCCTCGCTGCTTAATAACTCCTCTCAGCCTCTTTCCACAGTACAGGCTGAAATACTTTCAGGCCTTCAAGATACCCTGTGGGCAGGCCTCAGCATGTTCCAAAGCTACCCAGTCAGGTGCCTTTTCAGTATCTTCCAAATTGGCAACTTTAGCGCCAATCGAATTAGTGACCTGTTCTAGAAGCCATTGTCATTGAGGAGAAGAGCTGACCCAAAGCAGTTCCAGTTGATGGGAACAGCTTTGTTGTAGTGAATCATGCAGCTGTTGACTTTAAAGCAAATTGCATCTCTATTAAAACAGAAATCTTTTTCAGTACAATTTTTTTTATTTTTTTCCTTCATACGCTTTAGTACAATGTCAAATATCTTCTATTTCCAGTACAATAAAATGCTGATTGTAACTCCTGTATAATCCCAGGAAAAAGAATCATAATACAAAGTTATTAATTTCTCTATAGATCTTTTCTTCCTTATTGCAAAAAAAAATTATTTATCTAATCTTGTCGTCCAGCAATCACAATCATCATTATCTCTCTTCATTAATGTTTCCTCAAATATATACTGACAAATACACAATATTTCTAACATTCTAATTAACTGATAGGCCACAGTGCCTCCTACTTCTCTTTACACATTTTACTTAAATCTAAAAACCCCTATATCAAATCACAAACATTGAAAATACTACAAAAGGAAAAAAGAAAAAAGAAAAAGAAAAAATATATAACCAATTTCATACATTTTTTCTATTGTTCATTAATTCCATTTTTATGAATCTTTCAAAACCATTTCTGTTCTAATATGCCAATTTTACTTATTAAATTCAACTTGCTTTATTAATATACTTCTTTAAAAATATCTCTATTCTTAAATTCCAATTTTACTTATTATATTCAATTTGTTTTATTTGTACATTCCAAGAAAACTAATTAAGCTTATTTTAATATAATGAACCAAACTAATATTTCCTTAATATATTCATTAAAATTGTTTGAACCTATTTTAATATATTCAACAAATCAAATATTTCCCAAAATTCTAAGCATACTTAATACATTTTATTAAATTCAATTAAACCTATTTTAATATAATAAATAAACCTAAAATTTCCATAAAATCCACACATCAAATCCTAAACAAGACATCTAATAGAAACTAATAATTAGAAATTAATCTAAATCTAATCAACCATTTTCATAATCACAACCCTTCTCATAATCCCAAATCTCTTGTATAAATCCAAATTTATACAAGATATAATCTTTTTAACTTTTCATACACACCTAATATCAATTTCCAAAGTTCAGTGAAATAATTATGCAGAAGAAAAAGTGCAGAGCTCTTGTGTTCTATTCTCAAGCTCTACTCGCAAAAAGATAATTACAATGTTCCCTCGATTTTCACGGGTTTGAACTTCGCGAAAAGTCTATACCACGCTTTTTCAAAAATCTTAATTAAAAAATACTTCGCGGTTTTTTCCATATACCATGGTTTTTCCCGCCCCGATGACATCATATGTCATCACTAAATGTTCGTCCGCCTTTAATAAATATTTTTTTAAATAAACTTTAATAAATAAACATGGTGAGTAATAATCTAAATGGTTGCTAAGGGAATGGGAAATTGCAATTTAGGGGTTTAAAGTGTTAAGGGAAGGCTTGTAATACTGTTCATAGCCCAAAATACTGTATTTACTTCCGCATCGCGGGCGGTCTCGGAACGCATCCCCCGCGAAAATTGAGGGAACACTGTACTTTCATAATTTAAATGTCCTAAGGAAAGTTGTGAAAATGTTTTCCTTCATTGATTATATTGTGTTAATGCAGACATTTGTGGTAGTGTTCAATACCTGCTTAGATATAAGACATACATCAGATGGCAAACACACGTACGGTTCTCATGCTATCCAATATAAAGGAAGTAGCATGTAAAACGGAACAGGTTTCAAACTGTGCAAGTTAATGCTTCTATATTTATACAGAATCTCTTAAAGAATATTTCCTAATCCCATTGTTAAACATGCTTACTCAGTACTGTATTTAAAAAGAACAAGAAAGTGCTAAAATAGTTCATTTTGGAGACCAAGGAATATGCTCAGTGGCGAGATTTTGCTTAGCCAAGACACCCAAACTCTTGTTCAGTTTTAAAGGTGAGCAGTAGGATTGTTCTAGAAACTCTAAAAAGAAATATCAGTTCCAAATAGCACACGAAAGACGATGTGATTTCCACCCTAAGTCGTTGTGATTTTTAAGCAGGATAGCTCATGTCTCACTCAATTTTACAACTGTTTTTATGATTAATCACTGTTGTCGTTAAGTGAACAACAATGAGCTTGGTTTTTGTTTGTTTTTTGGCAAAAATCACTGAAAACCAGCAAAAAATATCACAAATTGCAATTATGTGACCATTGGATGCTGTAAATCAGAGGTCTTCAAGCTTGGCAACTTTAAGATTTGTGGGATTCAACTCCGAGAATTGAAGAGTTGAAGTCCACGGGTCTTAAAGATGCCACGTTTTGGGACCCCTGTTGTAAATCCTATGGTCCTAAATGCAAGAAATGTGATCACATGAGTCCAGGGGAGCGTGCAACAGTCATAATTTTGGAGACGGGTCATAATGTCCGTCATAGAAACATAGAAGTCTGACGGCAGAAAAAGACCTCATGGTCTATTTAGTCTGCTCTTATACTATTTTCTGTATTTTATCTTAGGATGGATATATGTTTATCCCAGGCATGTTTAAATTCAGTTACTGTGGATTTATCTACCACATCTGCTGGAAGTTTGTTCCAAGGATCTACTACTCTTTCAGTAAAATAATATTTTCTCATGTTGCTTTTGATCTTTCCCCCAACTAACTTCAGATTGTGTCCCCTTGTTCTTGTGTTCATTTTCCTATTAAAAACACTTCCCTCCTGGACCTTATTTAACCCTTTAATATATTTAAATGTTTCGATCATGTCCCCCCTTTTCCTTCTGTCCTCCAGACTATACAGATTGAGTTCATTAAGTCTTTCCTGATACGTTTTATGCTTAAGACCTTCCACCATTCTTGTAGCCCGTCTTTGGACCCGTTCAATTTTGTCAATATCTTTTTGTAGGTGAGGTCTCCAGAACTGAACACAGTATTCCAAATGTGGTCTCACCAGCATTCTATATAGTGGGATCATAATCTCCCTCTTCCTGCTTGTTATACCTCTAGCTATGCAGCCAAGCATCCTACTTGCTTTCCCTACCGCCTGACTGCACTGTTCACCCATTTTGAGACTGTCAGAAATCACTATCCCTAAATCCTTTTCTTTTGAAGTATTTGCCAACACTGAACTGCCAATAAAATACTCAGATTGAGGATTCCTTTTCCCCAAGTGCATTATTTTACATTTGGAAACATTAAACTGCAGTTTCCATTGCTTAGACCATTTATCTAGTAAAGCTAAATCATTTACCATATTACAGACGCCTCCAGGAATATCAACCCTATTGCACACTTTAGAGTCATCGGCAAATAGGCAAACCTTCCCTACCAAACCTTCCCCTATGTCACTCACAAATATATTAAAAAGAATAGGACCCAGAACAGATCCTTGTGGCACACCGCTTGTAACCTGACTCTGCTCAGAATACTCGCCATTAACAATAACTCTCTGATGTCTACGCTTCAGCCAGCTGCAAATCCATTGAACTATCCAGGGATTAAGTCCAATCTTCACTAATTTATCTATCAGCTCTTTATGTGGAACCGTATCAAAGGCTTTGCTGAAGTCCAGGTAGGCAATATCCACGGCACCACCTTCATCCAACACCTTTGTGACATAGTCAAAGAAATCAATGAGATTAGTCTGACATGATTTGCCTTCAGTAAAGCCATGCTGATTTGGGTCTAATAAGTTATTGTTTTTTAGGTGCTGATTTATCCTCTTTGAGTAGAGTCTCCATCATTTTAACTACAACTGATGTCAAGCTAACTGGCCTGTAGTTACCAGCTTCTTCTCTACTGCCCTTCTTGTGAATAGGCACAACACTGGCCATTCTCCAATCCTCAGGAACTTCTCCCGTTAACAAGGATTGGTTAAACAAATCAGTCAGGGGGGTAGCAAGGACAGATCTGAGTTCTTTAAGAACTCTGGGGTGGATGCCATCTGGACCCATTGCCTTATTTATCTTTAATCGTTCAAGTTCTTCTAAGACATCGGCTTCTAAGATCACTGGAGCTGAATCCGTACAGCTGGAAGCAATGCTATATCCCTCTATAGTATTATTTTGTAAGGTGTCTTTTGAGAAAACTGAACAGAAGTAGCTATTGAAATGGTCAGCGATCTCCTTATTCCCATTAATGCATGTACAGTGATCCCTCGATTTGCGCGTTCTCGATTAGCGCGAAACGCTGCAACGCGGTTTTTCAAAAAATATTAATTAAAAAATAAGTCCGCGGTTTTTTTGCTATACCACGGTTTTTCCCACCCGATGACCTCATACGTCATCACCAAGAGTCACTTCTCTGTCTCTTTCTCTTTCTTTCCTGTCACTATGCTTCAATCATTTTCTCATTTCTCTTTTTTCTCCCCTTTTTTCTATCATTTCTCTCTCTCTTCCTCTCTCACACTCTCTTCCTCCCTTCTCTCTCCCCCCCTCCACTTGCCCACGAGAAGAAAAAAAGCAACCTCTGCCGGGCAGTTCCCCTTGTGCCCCCGCTTTGTGCCTGCCTCTTTTGGGGATTTTTTTTCTTTTCTTTTTTGCGCTGGCGGCGGGAGCTGTTGGGGAGGGCTCTGCCGGGAAGGCCTCTCAGCTGCAGAGCCGAATGGGGGCGGAGGCAACAGCGGAGCCCGGCGCTGGGGCCATGCGAGGCTGTTCATCCAGGGGGGCGTGGACTGGCAAGTCGCCCTCCTTTCTCTCTCTTTCTCAAGATCGCTTGCCGCTTGCCTATTGCAGCGAAGGAGGCGAAGCAAGGCTCCAAGCTGCAAAGCGGCAAGCGATCTTGGAGTTTCCCTTTTGCCTGGGCGGCGGGAAGACCAAGGGAAGGTTCCTTCAGCCGCCCAACACCTGATCCGCTCCGCAGCGCGGCAGCAGCGAGGAGCCGAAGATGGGGTTTCCCCTTTGCCTTTACCCCATCTTCGGCTCCTCGCTGCTTCCGCGCTGCGGAGCAGATCAGCTGTTGGGCGGCTGAAGGAATCTTCCCTTGGTCTTCCCCGCCGCCCACACGCAAACTCCACCATCTGCGCATGTGCAGCCATGAAAAAAATGGCGCACATGCGCAGATGGTGGTTTTTACTTCCGCATCCAGTATAACGCGGAAATCGGTTAGCGCGGGAGGTCTTGGAACGTAACCCCCGCGCTAACCGAGAGATCACTGTATTATTCCCGGTACTAAGCTTCGTGATGCCGCAGTTTTTCTTCTTCTTATCATTAATATATCTGAAGAAGGTTTTATCCCCCTTCTTTACAGATTTGGCAATTTCTTCCTCTTTTGAGGCTTTAGCAGCATATATTATCTGTTTCGCCTCCTTCTGTCTCATTTTATATACCTCCCTATCAGCTATACTTCCAGACTCTTTATACCTCCTATAGGCAGCCTTTTTTTCATTGACTATAGCCCTCACATCATTGCTAAACCATAGCGGTTTCTTCTTCCTTTTACCTTTAGTTATTTGTCTTACATACAGTCCAGTGGCTTTTAAGATGGCCTTTTTTAATACAGTCCACTGGATGCTCGCTCCTGCCATTTTATCCCTCCCCTTTAATTCATTATCTAAATATTCTCCCATTGAATTAATATTTGTTTTTCTGAAATCCAATACTTTGGTTGCATTATAGGATTGCTCACAATGAGTTTTTACATCAAACCACAAACATAGATGGTCACTACAACCTAAATTTTCTCCCACCTTGACATCTGAAACCCAATTCCCATTCGTAAAAACTAAATCTAGAATATTCTCCCCTCTAGTTGGTGTCTTAACCAGCTGTGCCAGAGCTGCTCCTGTAAAGGCCTCTACTATATTCTTACTTTTGCATGTAAGGGCACTGGGGATATTCCAGTCAACATCAGGCATGTTGAAATCACCCATAACCACAATATCTCCCTTTACTGCCATTTGGGTAATTTCATCCACCATCTTGTTGTCATATTCCTCGGATTGCCCTGGAGGCCTATAGATCACCCCAATTCTAATGACAGAACCAAATCCAGAGAGTCTCTTTGAATAATCATTAAGGATAATCATTAAGGAACTTGTTAAGGGAGGACCACTTATACAAATGAATGAATGAATTGATGGTTTATGGTTCATAAATCTCTTCCTGAAATATTGGGCAAAAATATGTTAATGAACATTAGTCTCTGTGGCAGTGAGGCTGGATGATGTATCATTTTGAGAAGCATCTGATTTTCTCCAAGGACCTCATCTGCCTGTCCTATCAAATCAGGTAGAGTGGACAAACTCATAGTCCACTTTATAATTTTCTGTTGCATGCACTTCCCCCATCAACCTAGTAGCTTTTGTGGTATGGTTATTTTTAAAAATTGTACTGAGTTTTATGAACACTTCTAATCTGGCATCGGGAATCTTTTGATAAGAGTTTATTTTAAAGAACATTTTTCTTACTGTCAAATTTTTGAACATTATGGGGCAGTAATTAATGATTTGGATCATGTGGAGCCTTGAATCCTGTGGTTGGCAAATAGAATTTCACTTGCACATTGCTAACTGGAGCAATTTGTGGCATATCCTACAATGCTTTTGGGAAACCTACAAACCCTTGAGGTTGCAATAATGCTGAGAATTCTCAGTTTATTTGGAAGGCACCAGATTGGAGATACAGTAGTACCTCTAGATACGAGCTGCTCCACATGCGAGTATTCCAAGTTACGAGCCACGACGGGAGCGAAATTTCTGTTCCAGACCCGAGCTCAAATTCGGGATACGAGCCGAGCTTCCACTAGGTGGCGCAAAAATCCTTGCTTCTGGTTATCTCCGGGGGGAAAAACAAAGTCTAAAGCCATTTGTTCCAGATACGAGTTGATCGACATACGAGCTCTGTTCTGGAACGAATTAAACTCGTATCTAGAGGTGCTACTGTACTTGTTGCAGTAATTCTTGCACTGCATCAAGAGCATGTATTTAGTTGCAAACATTGATATTGATTGCTTGTATTGGGTGCACATAATAAAATTTCAACATACCGTAATTTAAAATAAATACAACATATTTTTAATCCTTAATTGATTATTATGGGGTTTTTTCTTTTGTTTATTTTATCAGTCCATTTAATTAAATAATATTAAATAATAGAGAATTATAATTTATAAATGGGCTGACTTGTCAAATTCAAGTACAAAAATATTCCTTTTTTTCCTCCACATGTAATTTTCTTTCTCCTGCCCCTCCCCCAATACATTTTATCACTGTAAAAGACAGCAATTAGGGAATGAATAGCCAAGTTGGCATATGTTCAGGACTCCTCCATTATTAGTTATTTGGAATATCTGCAATCACTTTAGTCTCACAGCTGCTCTGTTGCTTGTCTTGGCCAAATACCAAAAATTGGCTCTTGCACAGTTGACCCTTAGGAAATTGTCCTATTAAACTGAAGCCTATTTGTTTTCTTCAAGTTCAGTAGTGCACAGTTATTTTCTATGGTCCTTGGAATGTTGTGGGTAATTAGGATTTCTAAACGGTACCAAGTAAAGATCTTTGTATTTCTATGACAAACTTGATGACCTAAAATTTCCCTCCATTATCTGTGCAAAATTGATGAGAAGGCTTAAGGAAATCCATGAGAAATAGGGCCTTTGTGCAAAATGTAGTTCTGCTTAATTCCTTTATTTAATTGTGAAATAGTAGCTGTGGGAAGAGGCCTCTTAATGAAGATATGATACAACAGTTTTGGACCGCCTCTCGGTATTATAGCTCTTCCGTGAACAATCCGGGTTTGCATGCCTCTTTTGTTCATGAACACTTGCATATTAAAGTGGCAAAAATCCTCTGTTTGATTAAAAATGAGATATGAAATATAGCCTACACCGTATGCAACTATACTGTATTGCAGTGTTTTTCAACCAGTGTGCCGAGGCACACTAGTGTGCCGTGAGACATGGTCAGGTGTGCCGCAAAGCTCAGAGAGAGAAAGAAAACAAGAGAGAGAGAAAGAAAGAAAGAGAGAGAGAGAAAGAGCAAGAGGGAGAGAAAGAAAACAAGAGAGAGAGAAAGAGAGAGAGAGAAAGAAAGATCAAGAGGGAGAGAAAGCAAGCAAGCAAGAGAGAGAGAAAGAAAGAAAGAGAGAGAAAAAGAAAGAGAACGAGAGAGAAAGAAAGCAAGAGAGAGAGAGCAAGAGAGAAAGAAAGAAAGAGAAAGAGAGAGGGAGGGAGGGAAGGTGGGAGAGAGAAAGACATAGAGGGAGGTAGGGAGGGAGAGAGAAAGAGAGCAAAAAAGAGGAAAGAAGGAAGAGAAAAAGAAAGTGGGATGGAGAGAGAGAGAAAAAAAGAGGAAGGGAGAGAAAGAGGGAGGGAGAGAGAAATAGAGCGAAAGGGAGGAAGAGAGAGAGAGAGAATTTTCTTGTCCAAACTTTTTTTAGCCGCCCCCCCCCCCTCAATGTGCCCCATGGTTTTGTAAATCTAAACAATGTGCCGCGGCTCAAAAAAGGTTGAAAATCACTGCTGTATTGGACCCTAAAGTCCTGCTTCTTTGCTAAACTAAATGTAAATTTCTTTGGTGAGATGAGATTGTAAACATTAGTACCTATGGTTTGTTTAATTGATCTGAAGGAAAATCTTGTATGTGGCTTCTCAGATGCTAAGATGCTAAAAAAAAAAATCTGAATGCTGTTGTTCTTTTATTCAATGTTTGTGGACTTTTTGTCTGGTATTTTCATTTAAAATAGAAGAAAAATTTATATGCAAACTGTCCTAATGCAGATAACTGGAGGAGCAGGGTTTGTGGGTTCTCATCTTACTGACAAACTAATGATGGATGGCCATGAAGTTACAGTTGTGGACAACTTCTTTACGGGCAGGAAAAGAAATGTGGAACACTGGATTGGCCATGAGAACTTTGAACTGATTAATCATGATGTCGTAGAGCCCCTGTACATTGAAGGTGAGTATCCTGAGACATACGTGCTGGTTAGGGTTAGGGGCTAGGGTTAGGGTATGTAATTGCTTCCTAAGAGCTTCTGGTTCTTCTGCTGAGTGGTGGCGGCCTTTTCTTCCTTTGGCTTTTTAAACGGCCTTGAATGTATATTTTCTGATTTTGGAAGAAGATCCTCAGTTCGTGACCGTGGATGAAGACTTAAAGAATTGACAACCTGGCAGAACTGGCTTTCTTATTATCGTTACTGTGAATATGGCCTCTTAATGTTCATACGTGCTTTTTCTGGCTATCTCAATCTGCTTTCTCAAGATGTATCTTGCCTACATGCGCATGTAACTTAATACAGAAGAACTTGCAGTTGGAAAATAGCTTTCACCTGTGCAAATTAATCATCTGATATTAAACTGGACGTAGGCTTGAATTTTCAATAATATCTTTGATGTTCTGCTCTTCAGCAAAATGCATTCACTTTGTTTCAGCTTTCCCTGCACTATAGAGTGGAGCCTATGAACTAACCCAGCTTTCAAAGGTTCGAGGCCGAATCTGGGTGCAACTAAAGAAAACTAAGCAAACACACCTTCAAACCAGCAATCTGTCATTCAGTTCAGCAGGCCAGAGCCTTGGTACACAATGAGTCCAGGGTCAGTAAAAAGACAGTGCTGGGTGCATCCACCTCCCAGCATACTTTATTGGCATAGGTCCACACCCTCTAGCTGGCCTCCAACTGGCCTGGCATGTCCAGATGAATGCCTCCCATCAGACGTCTTATCCTGGGCTGGAAATGCAAGGCATGCCTCTGTCCACTGGTGGTGGCGTGTCTATGATGTCCATCTTCTTTAGCTGGCATGCAGGTGGGCGGTGGCCTCAAAGCCGGCCGACGCGGTGGAGATTTCCTATTGCCACTAGGCTTGGGATATGACGAACAGCTGTACAGTGCCACCGGAATAACTGGTGGCATTGCTGAAGCTGGCGGCTCTTGCCATGTCGTTTCCATCTACCTCCCAGTTATGGTGAACCCTGGGCTGCAGTTTGACAGACAGCTACTCCTCATACGCATCCAGTTACCATCCCCCTCAGGTTTGTGGGGATAGTGCTGATGGAACCACTTAGGAAGGCGGGCATCCCTCACGTCCTTGTCCATTATCCACGAAGCGTCTGTGGATGGATATCCCTTCCACTGTACTAGGTATTGTATCCCACCCATATGGAGTCAGAATTCCAATACCCGGACAATTTCATCGTGCTATAGGATGCAGGGGTTTGGAGAAGGGGCCGGATATTGGGCTTTAGTAGGCTGCTGTGAAACAGCAGGTAAACCTAGCTCAGTAGGCAGGGAAGTTTCAGCTCTACAGCAACTGGATCGATCACTTTAATGACCTTAAAAAGGATCCAGGCACCAAGTATATCCTAAGTCAATCAGTGTTCTGCACATCCCACACTGTCCCGAGCAGGGGCCCACTATGTTTACAGGCACAATGAGCTGCTTACCATTGGGTCCTCCAGATCCTCATCCTCGCTATCGTAGTGCGCCAGCTGGTACTTCCTGATTGTCTCTATTCCACCTTCTGAAACATCCGCCTGTTGCCCCGTTATGGATCCTTCAGGGGTCTGCTGGCCTGTCTTTCTGGGGGTCCCGGTCATCCTGGTCATCTTTTTTGCTGCCTGCGCCAGTCACTCAGCTGCATGGTAACCCAGTTGATTGCACTGGAAACAATGTAGCAATGGCTGAGCAGACTGGTTGTGGGGCCTGACGCTCCCAGAACTGGAAGCGTCAAGCAGAAGCAACCAGGAAGCCTGTCCAGGGCCCTGATGGGAGTCCTATGGGGCTCACAACCCTCTTAGGCTGGAACTCATTTAGCCCTGAATCCAGGTCAGTGACCGCATGGTACCACTCTTGAAGCCTGTGTGGGATGCTTCTGTGCACACAAGCCTGCTTAGATCATGGTCCAAACCCACCCTAAACTGATGGACCAGCAACCTCTCCAGCCAGGCCTTTAGCATGGCAAAATTCTCTTTCTGCACGTTGGATCTGTCCTTGGAGCGAACCTGTAGCACCTCCAAGAAGAGGCTGCATCTGTCAGTTCCCAGGCATGTTTGCTGTGCAAATCTACCACCCATTCAGTAGCCTCCCCTTCCAAAACTGCAGTAACCACTACCACCATTGCCCACTGCGATGGATAGAACTGAGCACATTGGTCTAGGTCAGGTGTAGGCAAACCTGGCTCTTCTATGACTTGTGGACTTCAACTCCCAGAATTCCTGAGTCAATCATGCTAGTTCAGGAATTCTAGGAATTGAAGTCCACATGCCATAGAAGAGCCAAGTTTGCCTACCCCTGGTCTAGGTGGCTGATAGCCTGGCTTAGAAACAAGGCTAAGTGATCTGGGTTTCTTTTGAATGAAGCCCATAACTTTGGCAGGGGTCCAAAACCCCATTGATCCTGTAGGGACCAAGTGTGGCCCTGGTGGCCTTGCATCTAGGTCCCTGTGAGCCTCCTGAGAGGCCCCTGGCCTTGGTCTCTAGCCCTGGGCCAATGGCTCCAGTGGCTCCCGCTGTCACCAAACCTCCTACTATGCCTGGGATTCGACAGAAAGCTGTCAAAGGCGCCACCGGTGCCAAAACTGCCCGCTGCTCAGAGCATCGTTCCTTCCCCCCAGATATAGCAAACCTCATGCTTGGGTTCGACACCAGAATTCCAAGATGTGTAACTTGCACTCTAATTCCAGTTCTTTTAGGATATTCATTACAAGAAGAGCATCTTTCAATAAATGTGTTTGACACGCATGTCTTCACAGAGGAGCGGCATACAAATCTAATAAATTGAATTGAATTGAATGTGTCTAAAACTGAATAGTACTGTTATTATTTTGTTGAATTTCATAATTTTTAAATCATTTAATGCAAAAAAAAATTCTCCTTTCTTTCTTTCTTTCTTTCTTTCTTTCTTTCTTTCTTTCTTTCTTTCTTTTTCTTCTTTTTCTCATAGTGGACCAGATTTATCACTTAGCTTCTCCAGCTTCTCCTCCAAATTATATGTATAATCCCATAAAGACATTGAAGACAAACACAATTGGAACATTAAATATGTTAGGTGAGTATAAAGCTTAATTGCCACATTATTTTAATGTTTACTTAGAAAGGATAAAACCCAGCAATCTCATTTTATTTTTCTATTGGCATCTCTCTCTGTAGCTTGGTGCATTGTTGCATATTGATCTCCTGTTTGATCTGAAATGGTAAAAAGAGGTTCTGCGCTGAACTGAGCAGTTCACACAACATGCTAAGACAAAAAACAGTTTTGCAACAGACAAGTAGCATGCTGATACTTGCCACATTGCGTGTGCTTGTTCAGGAATTCAACTTGAGGTTAGAGTTGACAATCCACTTGTACAAGGGAATGTAGTTTGCACCAGCATATGGCTCGTTCAGGTAAATTCTTGGTCGCCAAAGACCCCCATTTGCAATTTTGAATAAAATTGAGGGGCCCTCAGTTTACGAAGACACATTATACATATAGACAGGCTGAGGGTTTAAAGCAGTTTCTTTTAAGTATTGCAGAGGATTTGGCATGGTTGACCATTGTTTATTTTATTTTATTTCTTTATTTTGTCCAATACACAATGAGGGTTTTAGTGGGTATATATATACAGTGATCCCCCGCTCGTTGCGAGGGTTCCGTTCCAGGAGCCCCCGCAACGAGCGGGTTTTCGCGAAGTAGCGATGCGGAAGTAAAAACACCATCTGCGCATGTGCAGATGGTGTTTTTACTCCCACAGCGCTAGCGAGGAGCCGAAGATTGGGGGCGGCGCGGCTGTTTGCCGCCGGCATGGGGGGCTTCCTAGCAGCCCCCCAAACCCGGGTTGGGGGTCCGGGGGGCGCTGTCTCTCGGCGCTTTCGAGCTGAGTCCGGGAGCGAACTCGCTCCCAGACTCAGCTGGAAAGCGCCGAGAGACAGCGTGGACAGGCCCGTTCCTTGGCGCTGTCTCTCGGTGCTTTCGTGCTGAGTCCGGGAGCGAACTCGCTCCCGGACTCAGCTGGAAAGCGCCGAGAGACAGCGTGGACAGGCCCGTTCCTTGGCGCTGTCTCTCGGCGCTTTCGTGCTGAGTCCGGGAGCGAACTCGCTCCCGGACTCAGCTGGAAAGCGCCGAGAGACAGCGTGGACAGGCCCGTTCCTTGGCGCTGTCTCTCGGCGCTTTCGTGCTGAGTCCGGGAGCGAACTCGCTCCCGGACTCAGCTGGAAAGCGCTGAGAGACAGCGTGGACAGGCCCGTTCCTTGGCGCTGTCTCTCGGCGCTTTCGTGCTGAGTCCGGGAGCGAACTCGCTCCCGGACTCAGCTCGAAAGCGCCGAGAGACAGCGTGGACAGGCCCGTGCGGCGAGAATGAACGGCGTGGGCGGGCGAAGGGCGGGCGGCAGCGAGGAGTTTGCGTGGGCGGTGGGGAAACTCCTCGCTGACGCCAGCAAGAGGGGGAAGACCCAGGAAAGCCACCCAGCAGCTGATCTCCCGGTTGCCATCTACGCATGCGTGCCCATAGAAAAAACGCACGCATGCGTAGATGGTATTTTGACTTCCGGGTTGAAAAATCGCGAAGTACCCTGTTCGCAATGGTTGGGGACGCAATAAACGGGGGATCACTGTATACACACATAGTAAAATATATGATGAAAGTTATAGAGGAGATACTCATAGTAAAATATATCTAAGAAAGAATATAAAAGAAGATATAGGAATAGAACATATCAATGAAAGAATAGAAGAAGAGATATAGGAATACAGTGGTACCTCGACATACGAGTCTAATTCGTTCCAGACCCAAGCTCGTATGTCGATCAACTCGCATCTCGAACGAATGCCTTTAGACTTTGTTTTTCGCACCGAGATAACTGGAAGCATGGAATTCTTGCGCCACCTAGTGGAAGCTCGGCTCGTATCCCGAATTTGAGCTCAGGTGTTGAACAGAAATTTTGCTCCGTCTCGGCTCGTAACTTGGAATACTCGCATGTGGAGCAGCTCGTATCTAGAGGTACTACTGTAGAAGAAAAGTATAGGAGATATAGGAAAGCAATAGGACAGGGGACGGAAGGCACTCTAGTGCACTTGTACTCGCCCCTTACTGACCTCTTAGGAATCTGGATAGGTCAACCGTGGATAATCTAAGGGTAAAGTGTTGGGGGTTTGGGGATGACACTAATAAGTTCCACGCTTCAACAACTCGGTTACTGAAGTCATATTTTTTACAGTCAAGTTTGGAGCGGTTAATATTAAGTTTAAATCTCTTGTCAGTTTTTAACAGTCGTGATCGGCATGGAGTCCAGAACTGGCAAAAAGGGAGCCTTTGACTGTCAATTGCCCAGCTTGTCTTAGCTGTGTGAATGTGTGTGTCTACATTGGTGTGTGCTTATAGCTCTGTTTATGTGAGAATAAGAACTAACCAGAATAAAGTCATGCTGAGCTTGGATGTGCCAACATGGCGGTTGAAGTATCCCTTATACATATGTAACTGAATTGCCAAGAGGTTATTCTTAATAGGGAAAGTAACCAAATATTCATGTCTAATACCAATTTCAGATTATTTCCATTCCATTGAGAAATTTAGTTTTGAAGCTGTTACCAAAGAACGATACCAAGGCAATTCAACCCATGCTAATCATTAAAAATTGTGGCAGATTGCAGTGAGAAGGAATTCACAGATCTGGTAAATGACAGATTCTGAACCCTTGCTTTGGCTCAGATAGCAAAGAATATTTAATAGTGCAGAACAAAAAGACAATTTTATGATAAAACATTCAAGGCAAATCACTAAGTATTTGCTCGGAAATAGAGAACAACTTTCAGAATAGAACAGAACATTCACCAATAATATTCCTAGATATATCTACTTTAAGAGATAAATCTGAATCTTTTTATTTGGCATAAAATTGTGCAATGTAATTGAAATGTAGCTGGGGGCACATTTGGAATTTTATCATATTAAAAGATAGTTGCAATCTTGCTCAGGTAGAAAAAATGGTGTAATTGAGGACAATGGCCACTCATAAAAGCTCATTTGCCAGAAGGCATATTGACCCAGTGTTTCCCCTTAGCCATCCCAGTGGGATCATTGTACTGCTGAAGGATCACTCCTGCAAATCAATAGGATGGGTGCTTTTATTTATTTTATTTATTTATATATTCAGTTCCTGTAGCCACCCATCTCAAACAATGACTCTGGGCAGCTTACAATTCAATATAAATATTTATATGTATGTAGGTGTATATATGTACGCACATTAAAATTAAAACAATTAAACTTTTTTTTAAAAAAAAACAAGATAGTGTAGGAGCCTAGTGGATTTTGTTGAGTGCCTGGGAATGCTTTGGTACTCTCAGGGCTCCAAGTTGATATTCCCTGTCTTAAAATGTTGTTTGCTCTGTTAAGTGTTAAGTCAATGATTCTCAAACTTAATCATTTGAAGATGGATGGATGGATGGATGGACTTCAACACCCAGCCAGCTTTGCTTTGCTTTGCTGGCTGGGGAATTCTGGAAGTTGAAGTCTACCCATCTTCAAGTGACCAAGCTTGAAAACAACTGTATTAAGTAATTAGAGTTGGATTATTCACCTGCATACACAAATATGGTTAAAACCATTTATTATAATGGATTCTTATATCCTTTGTTTTGTAGCCTCCAGCCTTGATGTCTTTGATTTTTTAAATTGTTTTGAATATTTTAAATATAAGTAATATTAACATAGTACATATACATCTAAATAGAGAAAATAAAGGAAAGGAAAAACACACAAATAAATACAGGGCACCACCATCCCCGGAGATCTTTCCCCCTTTATATTTCTTCGTCTATAACAACTAAAAGATATACAATATATTCTTGATTTTTAATAGCAGGATGAAAATAAACTTTTCACCCTAAATCACTCAATAATTTTATTACATTTTGGTTTGTAATCCTTTAACAGAGTTTAGAGCTAAAGCGGCAGAAGGATATGCGACACCATATTCCAGATTATAAATTATTTTTAACTGCCTGTGCTAATAATATAATGAACCTTCACAGCAAAGAAGTCATATGCAATATTACCTGGAGAGGGGTGGCATACAAATCTAATAAATTATTGTTATAATTATTATTAGCCGGCTACATGCTCTTCCAAAAACTCTTAAAACCGGTAAAGATTTTCTTGGCACGGTTAAATACTTTTGGAATCACAAGTCAGCATTTGTACTGTCCTGAAAGAAGTGCTGATGTGTAGTATTTTACATCAGGGTTGGTTGAAGTAAAATAAAGATATGCCTGCTCCTTTTTAAAAAATGTGTCCTCTTTTTGTTAAGGTTTAGCAAAACGTGTTGGAGCCCGTCTTCTCCTTGCGTCCACTTCTGAAGTGTATGGAGGTAAGAACTACAGTGATACCTCGTCTTACAAACACCTCGTCATACAAACTTTTCGAGATACAAACCCGGGGTTTAAGATTTTTTTGCCTCTTCTTACAAACTATTTTCACCTTACAAACCCGCCGCCGCTGCTGGGATGCCCCGCCTACGGACTTCCGTGTTTTTGTGATGCTGCAGGGGAATCCCAGCAGGGGAATCCCAGCAGCGCAAAAACGGGCGCTTCGCTGGCAATGGAAGTCTGGAGGTGGGGTTTCCCAGCGAGGGGAGCCTCAGTGAAATCGCAGCATCGCAAAAACACAGGTCTGGAGGTGGGGTTTCGAGGACTTTGGTGTTTTTGCAATGCTGCAATTTCACTGATGCTCCCTTCACTGGGAAACCCTACCTCCAGCAAAGCGCTCGTTTTTGCGATGCTGGGATTCCCCTGCAGCATCGCAAAAACACAGAAGTCCGGAGGTGGGGTTTCCCATGGAGGGGAGCCTCAGGGGAATCCCAGCAGCGCAAAAACGGGTGCTTCGGCTGGCAAAAGGGGTGAATTTTGGGCTTGCACGCATTAATTGCTTTTCCATTGATTCCTATGGGAAACATTGTTTCGTCTTACAAACTTTTCACCTTAAGAACCTCGTCCCAGAACCAATTAAGTTTGTAAGGCAAGGTATCGCTGTAATTGATATGGGAAGTCCCACTTCATAAAGGCTTTATTGCTTACATTGCTTTCTCCACCTCACTTCCATTTAAAGTATAAACAATTTGTGTTTTGTATCCTGCCAGCAAGCATATCCCAAACACCTTCTTCCTGGATGGATTGGCTTGAGGGAATGTGAGTGGCCCAAAGTTACCCAGACAGTTTTCAGGTCTAAGGCGAGACTTGAAACCCATGTTTCCTGATTTCTAGCTGGTGCCTTAACCACCAGATCAAACTGACTTTCCATAGATAATTGGCTATATAGTGATCATGACATATATTCTGTTACTCTACTTTACTCTTTAATTATGAGTTACTGTAATTTGATTACATTCAACTTGGCATATTGTTTTGTTCTGAGTTTGGCAACCTAATGCCATCAAGATGTTCATATTACAGTTTCCATATTCCCTGGCCAATGGCCATCTTAATGGAGGCCTCTAAGAATTATAATCCAATTATAAAAGACAATGTTTGTTTGCTAAGCCTTGGTATAGAAAATGCAGTACGATCAAACCTTCATTCTTACTAATAGAGGTTGATTTCTTTGGGAGTTTATGTTGATAAAAATGACAATTAATTCAGATACTGAGAGATTTAAAATGTACAGTTTAAGCTATATCTGTGATGTGACTATTGAACAATTTGTGAACAAAATATGTGGGATATCTATTTTTTTTTAAATGTTTATTCATTCAATTTGTATAGAGGCCACCTCAAATGTATGATGAGGGGGCTCAGAAATCATTGAAAACAATAAACACCAATATAATAAAAAAAACTGCAATAGAAGAACAATAAAAATATTTTAAAAATATACATCTTACCATGGCATGTACGAGCTATTTGTTCCTGTAACATTGCAGATAATTAAAGGAGCCCTTTGTGTGTTATTTTATCCTTTCTCAAGGATAAAGTTTTTTAGCAGAACTCTGTAATTATCAAATCATTCTTTTAAAAAAAATTCAGTTGTAAATAAATTACTTTTGTATCAGATGATACTGTGGTTCAGAAGAAACAATTCCACTTGTTTTTAGTAGTGCTCATCAAAAGTAAATCAAAGTAGAAATGGAAAGAAATATTGACTGTTTTAGCATAGCTCTTTTTCTATTTTATATAAATTAAGGCAATTCTCTCTCCTTTTTTAAAATCAAAACCCTGATGCCATGAACTACTTTGCAGAAAATTTGGGTGCTCAACAGCAATTTTTAAACCGGCTATGTTTGAGCTATATGATCATATTGACCTTCCTCCTAATATATATTGTTTGTTCTTGATTAAACTTTTTAATGACCCATATATTCTGTGTGTGGGGAACATAAACACACACACAAAGAAACACCTCAATTGATTGGGATCATTTACAAATTAAGTCTTCAGCATTGCACTAAAACTACAGGTATCTCAAGGAAATTGAACAGAATGTTCCAGAAAGATAAGAAAAAGAAAGACATTCACATAACATTTTGCTGATCTCTGCTGTCCATGATTCTATAGAATAGCCTCCTTTCTCATCTGACTATGTGGTCAATTCCTACATGGAATGGCTAAAACATGTAACGAATTGTAAGCCTGGGAAACTAAAATTTCCACATATCCTTATGTTAAAGTCAGAAAAAGATGGCCTACTAAAAGCAATTAATATTAATATTGTTACTTGTTATTGGATAATTGAAATCTCACCCTTTTCTTTCTTTCAAGATCCTGAAGTTCACCCACAAAATGAAGATTACTGGGGTCATGTGAATCCTATAGGACCAAGAGCATGTTATGATGAAGGAAAGAGAGTTGCTGAAACCATGTGCTATGCCTATATGAAGCAGGTACTGAGATTTGCACAGTAATAACTTTTATGTGTGAGAGAGTATGCCTTCAAGTCAGTGTTGATTCCTGGTGACAGACAGGTCTAGCCCTGCAGTTTTCTTGGCAATATTTTTTTTCTTTAATGCTTGCCATTGCCTTCTTTCTTCTTTCCAAGGTTACCATATTGTCTTTGTGTCTTGATAGAACTAAAATTCATTCATGCTTTTTTGGGGGTTTAGACTCTTAATTAATTAATTGGATTCAAGATTTTGTATACTGTGTATATTATATGTTGTCCTCAGAGAGGAGCAGCATAGAAATCCAATTAATAAATAATAAATAAATCTCCCAATTTCTAGCCTGCTGCCCTAACCACTATGCAACCTGGCTCTTAGTCATAACATTATACAGATAGTCTTCAACTTCTGACCACAACTGAGCCTAAAGTTTGTGTTGATAAGTGACAAATTTGTTAAGTGATTTTGGCCTGTTTTATGACTTTTCTTGAGACATTTGTTAAGTAAACCACTGCAGTTGTTAAGTTAGTAACAAACTTAACTAATATAAGTGGTAGTTAAGTAGATCTTGCTTCTTCATTGACTTGTTAGAAGGTTGCAAAAAGAGATCACATCACTCTGCAGCAGTCACAAATATGAAGCAGTTTACAAGTGTCCTAATGTAAATCATGTGATGCTGCAAGGGTCATAATTTTGAAAAGTGGTCATAAGTCACTTTTTTCAGTGTTGCTGTAAGTACCAAAGGTCACTAAATGAACTGTTGTATGCCAATGACTACCTGTAGTCCAGAATTTGAAAAATGGGTGTAATACTAAGCCACTTGCAGAGAAATGTAAAAATCTCAGGTGTGAGATAATCCCATAGATAGATAGATAGATAGATAGATAGATAGATAGATAGATAGATAGATAGATAGATAGATAGATAGATAGATAGGAGAGAAAGATAGATAGATTAGATGGATGATGGAAGGATGGATAGATGGATAGATAGATAGATAGATAGATAGATAGATAGATAGATAGATAGATGAGAGAGAAAGAAAGAAAGATAGATAGATAGATAGATAGATAGATGAGAGAGAAAGATAGATAGATAGATAGATAGATAGATAGATAGATGAGAGAGAAAGATAGATAGATTAGATGGATGGATGGATAGATAGATAGATAGATAGATAGATAGATAGATAGATAGATAGATAGATAGATAGATAGATAGAGATTGATATGTTTTTCTGTCAAGTCACCCGGCATACCCAAACTTTCCAAACTTGCAAAGAACTGATAAAGATAAATTATGCCTAGCATAAGCAGCCCAGGTTCGAATCCTAGAAGGGTATGGCTGACCAACGAAAGCTAAAAAACTTGAAATAGACCTATACCCGTCTCCATTTATTTCTTTATCAGTTCTTTGCAAGTTTGGAAAATATAGTTTGGTGTCCGGATAGCCCCTGGAGTGGGGCTGAAAAGGCAAAAGGGAGCAGTGAGCTCCCTCCCATATTTGGGTATGCCAGATGACAGAAAATCATATACCGTATATACTCGAGTATAAGCCGACCCGAGTATAAGCCGAGGCACCAATTTTTGCCACAAAAACTGGGAAAACTTATTGACCCGAGTATAAGCCGAGGTTAGAAAATGCAGTGGCTACTGGTAACTTATAAAAATGGAAAACAATAAAATTACATTAATTGAGACATGTTTTAGAATATTTATTTTAAAGAAAACCAGTAAACTAGCTCTGTAAATTTAAAAGAGGGTAAACAAATTAACAATATTAACAATAAATTAAAAAGTAAAAAAAGTAGCTCGATCAGGAACAAAGCTAAAACCTAAGAGTTAAAATCCTTCAAAACTGGATTCCTTCTCATCATTAATTGGATTTACATTATTGTTCTGTTTTTATATATGCTGTGAGCCACCCTGAGTCCTTGGAGAGGGATTGCATACAAATCCAATTAAACAAACAAACAAACAAACAAACAAACAAACAAATAAGTGTATCCAAAGAAGAGCTTCAGCATTAGCTGCTGTGAGGTTATCAGCATAGAAAACCAAATAGATAGATAGATAGATAGATAGATAGATAGATAGATAGATAGATAGATAGATAGATAGATAGATAGATAGATAGATATAGATAGAAAGATAGACAGACAGACAGACAGACAGAAAAATAGATAGATAGATAGATAGATAGATAGATAGAAATAGATAGATAGATAGATAGATAGATAGATAGATAGATAGATAGATAGATATAGA
This sequence comes from Erythrolamprus reginae, assembly GCF_031021105.1. Classification (NCBI taxonomy): domain Eukaryota; kingdom Metazoa; phylum Chordata; class Lepidosauria; order Squamata; family Dipsadidae; genus Erythrolamprus; species Erythrolamprus reginae. The sequence continues at coordinate 101,449,018 of NC_091953.1, read as the reverse complement.
TAGATAGATAGACAGACAGACAGAAAAATAGATAGATAGATAGATAGAAATAGATAGATAGATAGATAGATAGATAGATAGATATAGATAGAAAGATAGATAGACAGACAGACAGACAGATAGAAAAATAGATAGATAGATAGATAGATATAGATAGAAAGATAGATAGACAGACAGACAGACAGATAGAAAAATAGATAGATAGATAGATAGATAGAAATAGATACAGATAGATAGATAGATAGATAGATAGAAAGAAAAATAGTTAGATAGAAAAATAGATAGATAGAAATAGATACAGATAGATAGATAGATGATAGATAGATAGATAGATAGATAGATAGACAGATAGATATAAAGATAGACAGACAGATAGAAAAATAGATAGATAGATAGATAGATAGAAAGAAATAGATACAGATAGATAGATAGATAGATAGATAGAAAAATAGATAGATAGAAAAATAGATAGATAGAAAAAGAATTCCAGTCTAGCTCTGCCTCATAACACATTATTAGATCCTATCCAAGCAAGGACAGCAACTACCACAAAATACCATTTTTTAAACAGTTTAAATCCTTTCAAAGGAGGGGGAGGAGAATCTGACAGCAGGGGGCCTTTTTAATCCGACTCACCATTGCAAATGGCTGCCTTCTTTGCTTGAGTTAGGGAGAGGAACTACGGCGTGCCAGAGGGGACAAAAGCTGGTGCCTCCTCGCTCTGGCTCAAGCAATGGCGCCCTCGTGTGGTGACTTTGTCAATGACCCGAATATAAGCCGAGGCTGTGTTTTTCAGCCCATTTTTGGGGCTAAAAAACTCGGCTTATACTCGAGTATATACGGTAATCTTTTTCTGGCTCAGCTGATAAAAGAGAGTAGAGCCTGTGGCTCAGAGGAAAAATCACTGCCTAGCAAGCCATAAGCAGCCCAGGTTTGAATCCTAGAAGGGTACAGCTTGGCTGACAAAAGCTTGAAATAGAACTATACCAGTCTCCCTTTATTTCTTTATCAGTTCTTTGCAAGTTTGGAAAATATATTGATATAATTTTTTTTTCATCACTGGGGTTTTGTTTTTTTGAGTGAAGGTGTTTCTTGTTTGTTTACACTGTTTGTGGACTGATGCACATTATTCTCTCAGTAACTGCTTCTTGAGTTCTTGTAAACATGTGCTTGTTATTTTTTAATTTTACTTCATCTAGTACAGTACAGTGTTTCCCAACCTTGGCCACTTGAAGATATTTGGACTTCAACTCCCAGAATTCCCTAGCCAGCATTCGCTGGCTGGAGAATTCTGGGAGTTGAAGTCCAAATATCTTCAAGTGGCCAAGGTTGGGAAACACTGATCTAGTAGATTCTTTGGATAGGAACAAGGTTGTTGGGAAGTAACAACGGTTCTTTATGTTTCATCCTATCTGGTAAATTTCATTTTCTAATCTACAGTTGCTAAGCTACTAAAAAGGCAGACTGACTGTACAAATATTGTTAGTGTAAATTCTAATACTTTCTGGCATGTCTTCTGGAAATAGTATAAAGAGAACAAATAATTGAGGCATGTTTGCCAACATTTCCTGCTGTTGTCAAGATCTATAAACATTCGTGGCATTCTCAAGAGTATCTGTTTTGTTTACTAGTTCGAAATGCTTCGTGTCCCCAAAAGGCTAACAGAAATTGATTTAGTTTAATCAAAATACTCCTGACAGATCATTATATTATCCTTCCAAAGATAAATATCTGAGAAGGAGTTTCTTCAACAACAATGCTACAAACCAGTCTTTCCCAGCTTGTACAGTCCCAATATGCCGGACTCCAACTCTCATAATTGCTAAGCCATTTTGGAGCCAGGCTGGATGATGGGTCAGTTGTAGCAGATATTTGAAGGATACTGTGTTGGCAGGTAATATAGCTGAACTTTTTTTTTTGTCTTTTAATGATCCCGTAATCCCTAAATTGGGACATATCCCTGAGGTTGGAGCAACTGAATGGAGCCGAGTGCCGCCCCAAGTCTTCGGAGAGGGGCGGCATATAAATCTAATTAATAATAATAATAATAATAATAATTATTATTATTATTAAATATTATTATTATTACAAACTATTTTCACCTTACAAACCCACTGCCGCCGCTGGGATGCCCCGCCTCTGGACTTCCGTGTTTTTGTGATGCTGCACGGGAATCCCAGCAGGGGAATCCCAGCAGCGCAAAAATGGGCACTTTGCTGGCAACGGAAGTCTGGAGGTGGGGTTTCCCAACGAGGGGAGCCTCAGTGAAATCTCAGCATTGCAAAAACACAGGTCTGGAGGTGGAGTTTTGAGGACTTCGGGTTTTTTGCGATGCTGCAATTTCACTGATGCTCTCTTCGCTGGGAAACCCCACCTCCGGACTTCCGTTGCCAGCAAAGCGCTCGTTTTTGTATTATAAATATTATTATTATTATTATTATTATTATTATTATTATTATTATTATTATTACTATTACTATTACTATTACTGGTCAGATGCCCTTCCTGTTGCCAAGAATTTGCAGCAGATGATTTCAATTTTGTGCTGATAGAAAGATGTGCCGCTACCTAGGAGCGAACTCACAGCATCCTGATTGTGAGGCAAGAACTCTATCTCTAGGCCACTCCGCCACTCTGGTGTACAGTATAGCTGAAGTGCACCATGTTGAAATCATTACAATTATATGTATTTGTGGGTATATCTTATTCTGGAACAGTACAAAAAAAGTGATTTTCAATAGAATTTTTACAAGATGCTATTTTTCTTGTCCTTTCAGGAAGGTGTCGAAGTAAGAGTTGCCCGGATCTTCAATACATTTGGTCCCCGGATGCACATGAATGATGGCAGAGTTGTTAGTAACTTCATCTTGCAAGCTCTTCAAGGAGAACCCTTGACCGTATGTATTCATCTTCTTGTCCATTCAGTTTAATGACTGTGTGGCAGAGACACATCGAAGTCGGCCATTTTGTGAAATCTCTCAGGATCAATATATTATTATTATTATTATTATTATTATTATTATTATTATTATTATTTAGATTTGTATGGGGTGGCTCATAATAATAGCAAAGACAATGTAAGAACAAATCTAATAATTTAAAAAACATTAAAAACCCCATTATTAAAAGCAAGCATACACACTAACATACCATGTATAAACTGTATAGGCCGGGGGGAGATGTCTCAGTTCCCCCATGCCTGGCGACAGAGATGGGTCTTAAGAACTTTACGAAAGGCAAGGAGGGTGGGGGCAGTTCTGATCTCCGGGGGGAGCTGGTTCCAGAGGGTCGGGGCCGCCACAAAGAAGGCTCTTCTCCTGGGTCCCGCCAAATGACATTGTTTAGTCGACGGGACCCGGAGAAGGCCAACTCTGTGAGACCTAACCGGTCGTTGGGATTCGTGCGGCAGAAGGCGGTCCCAGAGATATTCTGGTCCGATGCCATGAAGGGCTTTATTGGTCATAACCAACACTTTGAATTGTGACCGGAAATTGATCGGCAACCAATGCAGACTGCGGAGTGTTTGTGTAACATGGGCATACCTTGAGAAGCCCATGATTGCTCTCGCAGCTGCATTCTGCACGATCTGAAGTTTCCCAACACTTTTCAAAGGTAGCCCCATGTAGACAGCATTACAGTAGTCGAATCTTAAACTAAAAATAGAAACATTCTAATGCATCATCTAGTATTTAATCACATAAGCAAATTGTGTTGTACTCAAAAGTTCCATTTAATATTCAGATACCTACAGTTATAGAAATTGTTTCTAATACATGGAAGATTCGTTGGTAAGGAATCAAGCGAATTCTTCAACCAAATAGGTGGTCTGTTTCTATTGAGAATTGTTCCTGAATTGACATTTGCTAACATAGCACTTGTATATCATGTGCTTTATTCACAGCAGATATTCATGACATTCATTTATCATCTAGTGCCCTGAAGACACGAACCTATGGCATGTGTGCCACAGATGGCACGTGGAGCCATATCAGAGGGCACGGGAGGTGTTGCTCTATGTCAGCTCCACCAGCTTGTGCACACTGGACAGCTGATTTTTGGTCTTCCAGAGGTCATTTTCACCCTACCCATGTTTCAGGAAAGCCTCTGGAGCCTGTGGATAGTGAAGACGGACCAAACAAGCCTACTGGAGTTTGGGAAAAAACCTCCGGTAGGCCTGTTAGACCATTTTTCGCCATCCACAGGTTCTGCAGGCTTTTCTGAGACCTGGAGAAGATGAAAAATGGCACAACAGGTCTACTGGAAGTCTGGAGGCTTCAGTGAGGTTTGCACATATGCACGAGGGAGCAGGGGAGGTTGTACACAAATACCCGGGGGGGGGGGGGCATTGCATTATGGGTATGGGCACCTGAGCAAAAAAAGGTTCGCCATCACTGATCTAGTGCTAAGAGTTCTAGAAATCAATCTCTCTCTCTCTCTCTCTCTCTCTCACTCACACACACATACACACACACACAAACACACACAGTAAACGGCTTCTTAATTCCATTTGGTGTGATTCAAGCAATATTTTGAAATGGCGTCTTCTAAAATAACATTGAAAACTGCTGCTGAGTTTTAACTATTTAAATAGTTAAAATAAAGTAATGCTGTTATCTTAGAATGCCAGAGAAGTTTTGCGATAAAAAAGTAAAGGATTTTCAGGCAAGGATGTATTGAAATTCTTTTGAAGAACATTGGAATATCATGAGATTCAGCCTTTTTAAAATTGCAATATTTTGTTTTCTGGCAAACAACCGTATACTAGCAGAATTCTTGTAATCTGCTTACCAGAAAGATTGTTGCTAAGACTCTTAGTAGGCAGTGTCTCAACTTGCGCTTAAAATATTTAAATGGTTTATAGAAGATTTAAATTCTTTGTAAATTGTTAGAAAAGCCAGTATGGGTGACTTAGTTTCATTTTTTTGCCAACTTAAGAACATTTTTTTCTTTCTCATTTGTAAAGCAAATTCCACTATGTTCCACTATGGAATCTTTTTTCAAAAAACCCCAAATCTTCCCCCAAAAATGTGCAATGTTGAAAATAATGGATTTTTTAATGGATAAGAATTGATAGACATGAACAAATGATCATGAAAATGAACAGATAGATCAATATGAAATAGTTATGTTGGGTTATATCTTGGATAGGAAGCCTATTGACCGAATTCCATGAAACTAGTCCAAAATCAATATGTACCTAAAAGGTCTGTAATACGATTATTCTCCATCTAACTTTAGATAATCATTTGGTAAATCAGGATAAACAAATAAGGATACAGTGATCCCCCGGGTATTGCGATCCCGATCATTGCGAAACGGCTATATGGCGATTTTTCAACCCGGAAGTCAAAACACCATCTGCGCATGCGTGCCCTTTTTTTCTATGGCCACGCATGCGTAGATGGCACCGGGCAGATCAGCTGCTGGGCGGCTTCCCTGGGTCTTCCCCCTCTTGCTGGCGGGAGGGTGAGCGGCGGGCATCAGCGAGGAGTTTCCTCACCGCCCACGCAAACTCCTCGCTGCTGCCGTGCCCGCCGCTTGTCTTGTCCGCCGCCTGCCCGTGCGCCCGCCCTTCGCCCGCCCACGCCGTTCGCTCGTGCCGCTTCCCAGCTGAGTCCTGAAGCGAATTGGCTTCAGGACTCAGCTGGGAAGCGGCGCGAGCGAACGGCTTGTCCGCCGCCTGCCTGCCCGCGCACCCGCCGCTCGCCCGCCCTTTGCCCGCCCACGCCGTTCGCTCGCGCCGCTTCCCAGCTGAGTCCTGAAGCGAATTGGCTTCAGGACTCAGCTGGGAAGCGGCGCGAGCGAGCGGCGTGGGCAGGCGAAGGGCGGGCGAGCGGCAGCGAGGAGTTTGCGTGGGCGGTGGGGAAACCCCAGCGCCGCTTCCCAGCTGAGTCCCCTTCCCAGGAACCCCAATCTTCGGCTCCTCACTAGCGCTGCGGAAGTAAAAACACCATCTGCGCATGCGCAGATGGTGTTTTTACTTCCGCAGCACTACTTCGCGAAAACCCGATCATTGCTAGAGGTCCTGGAACGGAACCCTTGCAATGATCGGGGGGTCACTGTACATGGATGATAGTTGTACATCACTGCAATGTGGTATCTTTGCTATCCATATTTATGTCATTTTTAAATCTTCCAGGTATATGGGCCCGGCACTCAAACCAGAGCATTCCAGTATGTCAGGTATACATTTTTATATTGAATTCAACTCAATCTTATTATAGCCAATGTTTCAAGAAGGGTTTGTAAGAAAGTGTTTTCCACATGCCATAGTTTTGTTATATAACTTTTCAGCACTTTTCCTGAATAGTTTGATTCATGTCGCCCATTATCTGATAGCACTTAAAAAAAACTATTTGTAAGAATTTGTATGGAGACAACATTATAATTATATTTTTTTCTAGCTAACTGCCTCAAAGTAAAAGAAAAATAAAGCTGTAGTAACTACCAATTCGGAACATTGGCAAGAAGGGCAAGAATTCTGGCAAATTTAGATCAGTGTTTGTCTTCTAGAACAGTGTTTCCCAACCTTGGCAACTTGAAGAGATCTGGACTTCAACTTCCAGAATTCCCCAGCCAGCATTTGCTGGCTGGGGAATTCTAGGAGTTGAAGTCCAAATCTCTTCAAGTTGCCAAGGTTGGGAAACACTGTTCTAGAACATCTCATTACTGCTAGCATTTTGTACCTCCATCTAGAATTCGATTAAGTAAATATCACTTTGTACAGTTTGAGTTGCAGATATGAAGAATGATAATTACGACTCATCTAACAATGTTGCACAGCAAGAATGTCATTGGGTGGCTTAACATCTTCCCTGGGAGAATACTAAAGTTATAATTCTAGAAAACTCACCTTTTAAAAGCTCCTACTTAGGAACTTAATAACATTTTTTTAAAAGTCATAAAATTACACTGTTTTCTACCCATCAAACCACTGGCTAAATATTTCTGAGCACCAACAACATCAGTTCAATCCTGGTGCAGCTATTTTAAGAGACAGGCAATGTCTCAAATATTGAATCTACTTGTTGGGGATGAAAGGGGAAGTTTCTTGTGCTTATGTTTTCTTTTCTTTTTTAAAAATAAGATTTATACTTTTTAAATGCTTTTTGTTTCTTTCCCTTTTTATATATTTGTGATAGATTTTTGTAATTGTTAAATATATTTAGTGCAATCTTTAATAATGTTAAAAGAAAAGGTCACCGCTAACCTTATTCTCTCATTGCAAAAAGAAAAAACTATTGCAAAGAAATTATTGTTTTACATTAAAAAGTTAGAAAGGAACAATTGATCCATCTGTCCAAAGCAGAGGTCTTCAGACTTGGAAACTTTAAGACTTGTGGACTTCAACTCCCAGAATTCTCCAGCCAGCATACAGTTGGAAGTTGAAGTCCACAAGTCTTAAAGTTGCTAAGTTTGAGGACCCTGGTCCAAAACATGAATAAGTCTTCATCTATATTTGCTGGTTGAATCTTGGCCCAAGAAGAGGCTTGGTGTTGGGCCAGCCATTGAGATATTTGTTCGGAGCAGAGTGTGGGAAATTTATCCACCCACCAGAGTAGCCCAGCCCAGCCAGGACACAATGTCTATTTATACCCACACTCGCTATTTGTCTTTAATTTTTATAGAATGGAAAGTAATCAATATAAATTGCTTAGTAATAGTCATAAATACACCCACGCACAATGACTCTTAAGAGGCAAAAGAAGTATTAGAAGCTCCTGGGTTTTCTGTTTTTTTCCTTAAACTATTACTGCCATCTTCTGCTGAATATGTGGATATGCAGTTTTCTTTGTAAGGAGGGCATTTTTTTTTTAGTTTTAGCAAGCATAATGGTGGCTTAACATTAAATTAGAATAAGCACAAATATTTGTGCTCATTGATTTATGCATGTGCATCTGGGGGAGTTGAGACACCTTTCCCCCAGGCTTTTTAATATTTATGTTTGGGTATGTATATGTTGTTTGCTTTTTTAAATATGATAGGGTTTTATGTGCTTTTTAATATTAGATTTGTTTTCGCTGGAATATTGTTTTTATTATTGTTGTGAGCTGCCCCGGGTCTTCGGAGAGGGGCGGCATACAAATCTAATAAATTGAATTGAATTGAATTTATTGAATTTTGTTGGGAGGAAAAAAAATCCACATAGCTTAATTATAAAAAGAGGAATTCCTCTCTCTCTCTTTTTTAAAGGGCCTAAGGAATCTAAATTCCTTTCCTATCCCATAGCTATATCAGATGAATTTGCCTTACCAATGTTCATTATGCTCTTAATGCCAAAGTTAAGTATGACAAGCAGAAATATTCTGAAGGAGGTCAAAATAATCAAGAAGGTGACGTAAATCATGCAGCCAGTGTCCTTCTCCTTGCTTGCCTGCCTCAGGGCAGGGCAGGTCTTGATTGCATAGTTGTGGCCGCCATCTTGAATTCCTGATGCCCATGAACACTGGTGAGGATTACAGTGGAAGAGTCACATTGCATTTTGTTTGGAAATGTTCTAGTCAGGCAGTGAATAGCTGACTTACAATGAGAGGTAACTGAATATACATGTTTGTTCCTAGATTGTCTATAAAGCTAGCCATTTATTTGAGTAAACTCTTTTTCTCTTCTTGTTAAAGCATAGCTATACACGCTGAACCTTACCAAAAGTTGTTAGTAAATGTCATTGTTTAGTAATTTAATAATTAACATAATTTAAGGCCAAAAGAAAAGATCCAACTAATTATTTTAATCTGTATTATTGATTGATTCATTCATTCATTCATTCAATCATTCATTCATTTAGATTCGATTTTTATGTCGGCCAACTATCTAGGGACTCTGGGCGGATTAGTTAGTTAGTTAGTTAGTTAGTTAGTTAGTTAGTTAGTTAGTTTGTTTGTTTGTTTGTTTATTGATTTGATTTGATTTGATTTGATTTGTATGCCGCCCCTCTCCGGAGACTCAGGGCGGCTAACAGCAACAATAAAGCACTGTACAATAGTAGTCTGATGTTAGAAACAATTAAAAACCCATTAATATAAAAAAACCAAACATACATACATACATACCATGCATAGAATTGTAAAGGCCTAGGGGAACAGGGTCTCAATTCCCCCATGCCTGACGGTAGAGGTGGGTTTTAAGCAGCTTACGAAAGGCAAGGAGGGTGGGGGCAATTCTAATCTTTGGGGGGAGTTGGTTCCAGAGGGCCGGGGCCGCCACAGAAAAGGCTCTTCCCCTGGGTCCCGCCAAGCGACATTCTTTAGTTGACGGGACCCGGAGAAGATCCACTCTGTGGGACCTAACTGGTCGCTGGGATTCGTGCAGCAGAAGGCGGTCCCTGAGATAATCTGGTCCGGTGCCATGAAGGGCTTTATAGGTCATAACCAACACTTTGAATTGTGATCGGAAACTGATCGGCAACCAATGCAGACTGTGAAGTGTTGGTGTAACATGGGCATATTTGGGAAAGCCCATGATTGCTCTCGCAGCTGCATTCTGCACGATCTGAAGTTTCCGAACATTTTTCAAAGGTAGCCCCATGTAGAGAGCATTACAGTAGTCGAGTTTCGAGGTGATGAGGGCATGAGTGACTGTGAGCAGTGACTCCCGGTCCAAGTAGGGTCGCAACTGGTGCACAAGGCGAACCTGGGCAAACGCCCCCCTCGCCACAGCTGAAAGATGTTTCTCTAATGTGAGCTGTGGGTCGAGGAGGACGCCCAAGTTGCGAACCTTCTCTGAGGGGGCCAGTGATTCTCCCCCTAGGGTAATGGACGGACAGATGGAATTGTCCTTGGGAGGTAAGACCCACAGCCACTCCATCTTGTCTGGGTTGAGCTTAAGTTTGTTGACACTCATCCAGGCCCCAACATCCTCCAGGCACCGGCACATCACTTCCACTGCTTCGTTGGCTGGACATGGGGTGGAGATGTATAACTGGGTATCATCGGCGTATTGATGATACCTCACCCCATGCCCTTGGATGATCTCACCCAGTGGTTTCATGTAGATATTAAATAGTAGGGGGGAGAGGACTGACCCCTGAGGCACCCCACAAGGGAGAGACCTAGAGGTCGACCTCTGACCCCCCACTAACACCGACTGCGACCGACCAGAGGGGTATGAGGAGAACCACTGAAGAACAGTGCCTCCCACTCCCTTGTTTGTTTGTTTATTTGTTTCTATCTATCTATCTATCTATCTATCTATCTATCTATCTATCTATCTATCTATCTATCTCTTGAATTGGCCACATTGATGATTAAAATGTGGACCATGATGTACCACTCAAAACCAGCTCTAGTTTTTATTCTAATGAAAATTCCGCACCCTGATTTTAAAATTTTGTTATGTTCTGCACCGAAATCCAACACCCTGGTAAATTCATCCCATTGTCCCATTGTGTCTTTTCTGAAAATTGTTTAAGCGGAAATGTTTTGCTCTGTCCCTTCATGTATATTCAGTGAAAGTTGCTGTGGTTCACTTGTTTTAGTTTCTGTTCATGGGTATCAGCAGAAGCTTCCTGTTTCATCCCAAAGGTGAAGGTCATATAGCACTGGATGTATAAAAGGGATGGGACTTTGTTAGTCTCGGTCCCCTTGACCGCTGCCCCCACCCGATGCCACTGCTTACAGTAAAACTTCCCCCAAGAGAGTATTTTTCTCAGTATCAGCACTTTGCAAGGCCAGACCATAAATAAATCAGGAAATAACTCTCAGCTCATGTTGTCTTATCTTTTTTTCCCCAGTGACCTTGTGAATGGGCTCGTGGCCTTAATGAATAGCAACGTTAGCAGTCCTGTTAACTTGGTAAACAAAACACTCTTCTTGTTATAAACCTTAGTGGGAAATTGAATAGTGCAGAAATAAAAATTAGCACCCCCAAATTCAGACTGCATGGAATCAGTCAGTGCCTTTGGTATTGCCCTGATCTGCAATAGGCCCATCGCCAGCACCGCTATCTCCTCCTCCTCCTCATTGTTATTAAAAACACTAGCACCATATGAAGACAAACTAGCATGGTACAATTTTTCTACTTTAAATGCAGTCAATCCTGTATTATATCTGCAAATAAAGCCTTTGCAGACCCCCATTTTATAAATCCACTTTTAAAATAAATTCCTCATGTAGGGTGCTGCTTTTGTAATTATATTCTTGCCTCATAATATTTCATCCTTTGAGATTTCGTTGCTAAATCAGAAAGTAACTAAAACCATTGAGGTTCCTGATAGTAAAGATTTCTACTGAATGTAGTATGATCTGAGGTATAAAATGCATTTCCTTAGGTTTGCCCATAAGAGTGATGTGAAAACAATAGTACAAAAATTCCAGACTTTGGATCATTCTTTTCCTTTAGGAATTCCTGCGGTAAATTCCATTCTTGAACAGAGAATTCTACAATTGGGATTATATTTTGCAATTTGTTAGCAGAGTATTCAGGAAATAACTCTTTATAGAAGATCAAAAACTATATTTTCCTCCTACTTAAATAATTAATGTGCTATACCAGTGTTTTTCAACCAGTGTGCCGTGGCACACTAGTGTGCCGCGAGACATGGTCAGGTGTGCCGCGAAGCTCAGAGAGAAAGAAAACAAGAGAAAGAAAGAGCAAGAGAGAGAAAAAAAACAAGAGAGAAAGCAAGCAAGAGAGAGAAAGAAAGAGAAAGAGAACAAGAGAGAAAGAAAGCAAGAGAGAGAAAGAAAGAAAGACAGAGAGGGAGGGAAGGTGGGAGAGAGAAAGACATAGAGGGAGGGAGGGAGAGAGAAAGAGCAAAAAAGAGGAAAGAAGGAAGAGAGAAAGAAAGGGATGGAGAGAGAAAAAAATAGGGAGAGAGAAATAGAGCGAAAGGAAGAGAGAATTTTTTTGTCCAAACTTTTTTTAGCCCCCCCCCCCCAATGTGCCCCATAGTTTCGTAAATGTAAAAAATGTGCCGTGGCTCAAAAAAGGTTGAAAACCACTGTGCTATACAATAGTATTATTCTATAACCATTGTATTATTGTACTGTAAACATTATTTTGAGAATACTTTTTGTATCTCTAGGGGAATCCAGAGGAACACTCTATTCTAGAATTTGCCCAGTTAATTAAAAAGCTTGTAGGTAAGTACAT